>NC_135094.1:1397500-1525000 GCF_051107435.1 Chaetodon auriga | reverse complement strand
TGTGTGTGCGTGGGTGTGTTGTGGATACACATTTAGATTAACCATTGTGTATGACGTTGCCGTGGCATTTGCCAAACGACAACTCTCGGCAGCAGTGACGCACTGAAGTCAAACTGGTGTTCAGACGCGGCGTCAGCGCGTGTGAGCGTGAGGAAGAGCAGCGTCATCTGTGCAGACTCAGTCCAAAGAACGTTTGGTTCACGACGCAGCAGAGGGTGGGATGAACTCATGAGAGGACGAGCTCATGTGAATGCAGTCGAAGACAAAATGTTAGAGCAAATATTTTTACATTCATGACTCAAACACACCGAAGCAGAGAAGGCGGACGGGGGGGGGGGCTTTGAGCTGCACGGCTGAGCTGCACGGCTTTGAGCTGCAAGCTAACATGCTAACGATGACAATGCTAACACAGTTATAATGTGATAAAACACAAAGCACAGCTGAGGCTGATGGGAAAGTCACAAATCAAAGTGTTGGACAAATGAAAATTGGGACATTTTGATCGAAAAGGTGAAAAGTCAGAGGATCAAAGTTATGAGAGTTGATCCTCGGGGACCCGCTGGTGGAGCGACATCTCCACCCTGAGCCACGAACATGGCTAGAAAATTCAAAACGCTGTTCGTCATGTTTGCCTGAGACCGTGTAGGAAGCTCTAGGACAATGGTGGACCTTGTTTGTAGCTGCTGTGTGAGCAGTTGTACTGACTGACTTCTCGTCTGATGGCTGGTTTTCAGTTGCAGGATCAGAGCTGGCCACCGGACCAGCAGGCAGCATCATGGCGTCAGCAGTAATAAATCCATGACACACACGTTGCTCACGCTGTCTCTCAGCTCAGGATGGAAGCAGCTTCCTGATGCCACGTAGAGCAGGAGGCACGGCTGCACGTCCTCTGTCCTCCTCGCCGTCTGCACGTGGACGGGAGGACGGCGCCACGTGTTGACGCGGGAGTGTCTTCACAAAGTGACATGAAGCAACATGGATGCTCTTTTGGTGAATCACTGCGAGGGAGACAGATGAAGAGGAGGAAGACAGGGCAGGGATGACAGCTGAATGTGTGTGTGAGTGTGTTTCTCCGTCAGTGTGTGTGTGTGTGTGTGTGTGTGTGTGTGCTTGCTGGTCAGTCTGGCTGCTCTCCACCTTCCTGCTTAGGTGTTGATGAAACTCAGCGTGGGCTCAGGACAGACTCGGCTCCTGTCAGTTCAGCAGCACAACAGACTTTAAATCAAGGGAACATATTGAGTCGAGTGCGTTCTGTGTTACTGTCACAACAAGGCAGGAGTCTCTGCACGTATCACTGACACCACTTAGACAACCAGGGAGCATTTTCATGAAAAACTGTGGGAAAATGTGCACAAACGCTCTTTTTCAAAAGTGGATTTTGGTTGCAGCAAAGACGTATTCAACGACACGATACCAGCGTCCCAGAGTTCCTTAATGTCTCTCTGCTCACTGTTGATGTTTATCTTTGAGAGAAGCCTGAAGACATTCATATTTTAGGAAACCAAATATTCAAATATTCATGGAGATGCAGAGCGGAGACATTTCTATTCAAATTCTTGGACCTGCTCAACCCTGCAGACTCTTCGGCAGGTCAGTCAGAACAAACACACCCGGTAACATGATCCAAAGCTTCAGGACGTCATTTTAAATTCTAATCCAGATCCTCGGGTTACCAACAATGTGAAATTCAGACTGCAGGAAAATGTGTGTGAAGCTATTAAGTGAAGTTGAAGTGTAGTGATGCAAATATCACGTCTGCAGCTCCAACCCTCCAACAAAACATCAGGACTCAGAGCTGACAGCCATGCTCGCAGGCCTGGAGCTAAATGCTAACACGCTAACGCGCTCACAGTGCTGATGCTTAGCAGGTATGACGTTGACCTTGTTCCCAGCGTTAGTGCAGCATGTTAGCATGCTAACATTTGGAAATTAGCACTAAATTCTGAAAAGCCACAAAAACCCTCTGAGGACCATGAATGTCTCAAGTTTCATGGTGATCCATCTGGAGCAGAACGGAGGAAGATCAACTGGCTGACATTTCACTGTGCCGCAGTGCCCGATGTTAAACTGTGAACGTGTGAAGTCCAAAGCATCAAGAGCCAGACAAATCTGCAATGACCCGCATGACATCACTGTGATGTCATCGGGGTTATCTTGGCAAAGCCTTTGAGTTTTGACAAGAGGACCTGCGTTACAAAGTGGGAGCGAGGAGCGAGACGGTAGTGGATGTCTACCAGGCAGACGGGGTGTAACAGAAGATATCCAGTTGAATTATGGGAAATGTAGGAGCAAGGCTTTTGAAGCTTTATCCATTCAGGGGAGTAAACACAGATGTGCTCACATCTGCTGGCACTTGATCAGGACATAGAGTCACATCACCACAGACCAATCCAAACCGCCTTCATCATCGTTTCCCTCCTGCTGCTGCCTCTAACCTGCAGGGCTGCTCCGTGTCCACACGCTGGGAGGACGTGAAAGCACCAATCAAACGGCACCTTTCCAACGGCGTTCCTTGGAACACCTGGGGTTTTCCAGGAAGAGTCCAAGAAGCTGTGCGACGACTTTAAAGCCTGAAGCTCTGCACCGACTCGTGTTTAATTAGTTCACCTTCATCAGAAACATTTAGCGCTTCCAGCCGCCTCCTTTCCTTTCTGTTGGCGGCGGCCTCTGATAAAAGGCTGTGACAAATGAGGGAGTTAATTCAGGCTCTGCTTATTCAAGTTATAGATATTATCACCCAGAGGATTTAATGGCTGGCTGCCGGGCTGATCCACGGCTGCGATTAGGGAAGTTCAGAGCAGGAGCTGCGTCTCAGAGAGAGGAAAAGATCGTCCTCCATCATCTCACTTCATCAAAGAGGTGAGTCTTTATGTCTGACACCGCGTCCCTCAAACAGGCGCAGTCATAGTTTCTCCTCATTGGCTGTCTCTTTATGGTCCACTGGTGAGACCTTTGACCAGTTTGACTCAGTCAGCGGTGGATTATCGATGGATTCATTAGTGAAGATGCAGCTACAGCCTGCTGTTTGTTACTGAATGCATGAGCTCCGTCCAGCTTCACCTCTGCACAGAGCCGACAGACGTGACTGCACTTTGTCTCTGATCACGTCCTCGTTTGGACAAAAGCTTCAAAGTCTTTCTCTGGATTCCACGACAGTCTCCAGTTTCCCCATAACAGGAAGAGGATCACACATCTGCAGTCTGAACGAGAATGTTCTCACCAAAGCAGGGCCGAAGGTCGCCGTCACTAAAGGCCCGCAGTCTGGAATTATTGAACCTGCTCACACACCTGCAGGTGAGGCTGGAGCTGATTGGCTGAGTGGACAGGACCTCTGACAGTCTCAGTCAGCAAACTGTAGTGTTTCTAAAAGAGGTTTACGTCTTTATTAAGGAGCTGACAAGAGACCACAGCGTCCTCACCGGCCTTAACAGTTCATCTTCATCATGCTGACAGAGGAGAGGAGAGGAGAGGAGAGGAGAGGAGAGGAGAGGAGAGGAGAGGAGAGGTTAGGAAAGGAGGAAACGAAAGGAGGAGAGAGGAGCTCAGTCGAAAAGAGAAAAAAGAAAGGAAAGGAAGGATTAGAGGAGAAGAGGAAAAGAGAGGGGAGGAGAAAAAAGGAAAGGAGGTCATGATAAAGGAGAGGAAAGGAGGATAAAAAAGTAATGGAAACAGAGGGAGGAGAAGTTGAAGACAGAGTGGAGAGGAAACATAATTCAACCTCGTCCAAACATGGCGGAGCAGCAAACAACGAGCGGCTGAATGAACACAGAGCGCTGGACGGACACCATGACTCCGTCCCCAGCGATCTGTCCCCTCTGTCCTCTGTCTTTCTCCTCACTCATTCATGCGTGATGCTCTCGGCCAGCCTTCAACTCATCCCTCCATCCTCTCCTCCTCCTCCTCCTCCTCCTCCTCCTCCTCCTCTCACGATGACTCCCAGCCTCAGATCCTTCACCTCCTTCTGTTCACTGTCTAAAAACTGTGCTGAGCTCGGTCTTTGTTCGGGCTCCGCCGCTCCTCGTCCCCTTTCAGCGGATCCTCGACTCCGGCCGTGAAAGATTAGGAGTGTTACATAAGTTTCCTGTTGGATCTCTCAGCAGCTCGCTCTCGTTCTCTCCATCTTTGTTTCTCACAGTCGGATTTGTCCTCCGTCTCCTCTCTTTCCCTTCGCCTGCTCTTTGCTGTTAACCAGCGGAGGCCCGTTCAGCTGACGGCCTCAGGTTTGAATCCTAAAACAGCAAAGTGGAGCAAACTCCTCTTAATGGTGCCTTGGTGTGATTAGCAGCAGCAGCTCGGGAGCCTCTTGGATAACTGAGTGATGCGAGAGATTAATGTTTCAGCCAGCAGTTACGAAAAGTTCAACTTAATTACTGAGAAATCAGACTTTTCCATCGTTTGATCTGACCAATAACGGAGCCCATCAGCCGTTCGCTCAGCTGCTGCTATGGCACAAAAATCCACCCTGAGGTGAGAAGCAGTAGCCTGGAAAAACATTAAATATGATTGCTATCCTATGCTATGATTGGTCGACTGTTCCTCTGACCAGTGGAAAGAGCGGTTGGCGTGCAGGCCTCAGACGATTCACACATTTCTGTTCACTTCCACAGAATCTCAAACTCAGGCGGTTTCTTCCAGAAATGCTTCTGTCATTACTCCTTTACATCCACATGCTTTTATCTTTGACTTTTCATCGTCATTTTCAGAGGAATGAAACATGGAAAACTGAGATTTTCATCAGATCTCATGACCACATTACGGCCACATCGAGTCTCCACCCCTGCACCACCCAGAATCAGCTTTAAAGCTTCCTGCAGCTGCCATGCAACACAAACACCACGCTAACACAATGCTAACACAACGCTAACACAATGCTAACACCATGCTAAAGCCACGTTTAGCCTGTCATAGACCTAAGAGGAGGCTCCTTCAGTTCAGTCTAAGATGCCGTAAATGTAAATGTCGTCATGTCCTGCAGCTGACGCAGGCTCTGTCTCCCTCTCTGCGTCTCTGCTGTCTCAGTGAGACAACGAAGACAGACGTGAGTGGAGATGTTCTTCCTGTCGCTGCTGAGGAGCACAGTGAGACAGCAGTAATCTGGGTTATGTGGGCCGCTGCGTTACATAATCACACAGTCTTTATCACAACAATCTGAGCTGCTATTAAGATTCACACCACGTTTAAAACCACGTTAACACGTCGACTTCCACACAGACGCACAGAGGAAGAGCGAAGAGGTGCCCTCGTTCAGGCTTCAGTCACGTCGGTCACGTGTCCTCTTGTTCAGACGAGCAGCCGCTGAGCAGCGTTACATAACCGGCTTTGATTATTACTAATTAGCACGAAGGGGAACTCAATTAAACACGAGTATCTCACACAGGAAGACGCCTGCTGTCACCAGCAGTGTTTCTGTGCTGCTGCAGGCTGGAGCTTCTTATTTCAGACCACCTTCGGCCACGTCGCTGGATGTTTGTCAGTTTTCTGATTCGCTCATCATGAAGTCACAGATCTGTGACTGAGAAGTGTCACGCAAAGAGATTTCTCGCTGTGATTTCTTTTTTAAATGTCTGTCCGTTCAAATCAAAAGACGCCACAGAGGGTCTGCACAGATCTGAACAAACTAGACCCTGACGTTCATCAAATGGATGCTAAAACGAGAAATGGACCCAAACCTGGATGAACTCCTGAGCCAGAAGGCTGATCCGCCATATTTAAAACAGAAAAACCCAGCGTGGGGAATTTAATCACAGACTCAGTAACAACGTACAACGAACGTACCAGAGGGCTTTTCTCCAGGAGAAGATGCCTTCAGGAACATCTCTGAAGGCTCAGGAGAAGATGCCTGCAGGAACATCTCTGAAGGCTTTTCTCCAGGAGAAGATGCCTTCAAGAACATCTCTGAAGGCTTTTCTCCGGGAGAAGATGCCTTCAGGAACATCTCTGAAGGCTCAGGAGAAGATGCCTTCAGGAACATCTCTGAAGGCTTTTCTCCAGGAGAAGATGCCTTCAGGAACATCTCTGAAGGCTCAGGAGAAGATGCCTTCAGGAACATCTCTGAAGGCTTTTCTCCGGGAGAAGATGCCTTCAGGAACATCTCTTTGGCTCTTCTCCAGACGAGTGGTCGAATCAGTGAATTGTTTCAGCTCTAATGATGAGTTGATTGAACACCTGACCTAAAGAACTGTGTAAACACACTGGGTGCAGCGTTAAACCGGAGTCACATTCCTTGTGTGCGCTCACACTCTGACTGTCAAACAGCTCAGAGGTCATTGGGTGTCCTGGTTCACGGAGGGCAGATTAAAACCAATGACCTGCTGTAGGAATCACGTCCTCAGGTGTGCTCCTCTGTGGTTTCTGTCCGTCTCAAACTTTAAAAATGAGCCTGATTTCCATCTTAACTTCAGTGTAAGTTTGTGAAAACTCTTTTCTGGTTGTTTTAGTCCTTTGATGAAGTCGGCCAGTCAGTCTCATGTGCTTCTTTAATCCGTCTCCTCACTGGTCCCCCTCCTGCTGCTCGGCCTCCCCGTCCTCAGCTGCAGAGAGGATCTTAGCGAGCACGGGACCGCGGTCACAAAATCCACAGACCTTTAAGTTCCCTCAGAGACGAGCCGTGGCCTTTCCGAAACCCACACAGAAGCTGCTTTTTACTGTCCTGTTACCGTTCAGGGTCTGAGTGCAGACACGATCCCACACGTCCCAAGACACAGAAGTATGCGTGAATATTTCAGAAAACTGCAGATGAACATCATCTGCTCGACGGCCTCAGCTCCAACATCTGAAAGTCTGCACAGTCGAGGCTCACAAAGCGGTTTTTATTCTCTTATTGACGTACGAAGGGACGAACGTTTAGCGTGAATTAGTAACTGTATATAAACATTGTGAGGCGACGTCGTCCTGCTGCGTGTAGGACTCCACCCTCCCAGAAAACAGCTGGTTAAACCTCAGCAGCTAATGGAATGAGAAGCGCAGCATTATTGTTATTTATTGTCATTAAAAACTGATGTGGGGAAATAAAAGTAGTTGAGTGAAACAGGACTCAGTGCCACCACTGACCCACTTGGCTGTGATGCACATTTCTCTGGAGTCTGAAGGAGATTTAAGAAACAGCAGCATCGTGAGCAGCAAAGAGCTGCTGCCCTTTACTGTGTCCCGTATTCACAAACACAGCTGAACAGCAGCGAAGACAACAAGAGCAGGAAGTGCAGATTCTGCTCGTTCTGTGGATCCGGTGGGATGTTTTATGACCCGAGAACCTCGAGAATCGACCGAAGCGGCGACAGAAGAGAAGAATAGAAAGAAATGCAGCGCAGAGCCGAGCCCATCAATTCAGAAGTTGTTGTTGTCGTGTCGACCGCAGCCACAGCTCAACAATGGAGACAGGTCAGAAAGAAAGAGCCAAGAAAAACAAAGCTGCCGGGCTTTTCCACAACACGCCACGGCTCCGTCGCTCTGAAGACAAGCAGCGTCTGAGGACGCCGGTTTGAGCGCTGATGAGACGTGCGACGCTGACGAGGCCTCGCTTTCCACTGCTTCCCCTTTAAGGAGCTCTATTCTTTCAGATTTTTACCATCAGGTGGGATAAATCTCTTCCAACAAGACACCAGAGTCCAATCTGAAGCCTTCAGATAAAAAGCATTTCAACGTCCAAACGACCAAAATGATTAGAACTGCCAGAAACTAAAATGTGCAAGTTAAAATCTTAATAATCTTATATTAATAATTCTAATCTGGGAGTTGAAGAGACAAAGTTTGGACATCAGTCAAAGGTTGGGTGCTTCCCATCATGCATTTCACCTCCTCCTGTGTTTCCTAGTTTAAAGCTGTTCAGTGATGAGCTGCAGTCAACTCCAGTAACCATGATTCAATGCACCTGATGAAGGCAGTGCGACCTGTGGAAACGCTGCTGCACACACACTCAATGGCCTCACTCCAGAAGACTGACACACACTCCAAAAGACTGACACACACTCCAGAAGACTGACACACACTCCAGAAGACTGACACACACTCCAGAAGAGCAGCACAGTGAACAGGTGGGACGAGAGGCTGGTCGTCACAGTGAGGAGGAGGTTATAAAACATCAGCCACAGGAGGCGAAACGAGTCGACGTGGCGTTTACATCCCAGCTTTGAATCTGAGGACGCTAACGTTTCGCGGCTGCGTGGACCAAACACACAAGTTCACGCCTCCACGCAGCATTCAGGAGCAGTTTGCTTACAGGGTCAAAGGTCACTTCCATGGTAAGTCAACGCTGGTCTGTCTGACGGAGGGTGTGTCCTCTTCACCCTCCTCTTCGTCAACAGATTCAGCTCCATCGAGGATTTCTCATCTTTAGAAATCAGATGTGTGGAAAGTTTGTGAAAGGAGGAAAATGAGGCTTAAAATAGTTAAAAGCATTATCTTCCACTCGCAGATCGTCGCTGTAAGCCACCAACAGCGACGAGGTCAAAGGTCAGAGCCACTGCTCTGCCCTGCCGCAGCATCCATCAAAGCAGATCCAGGCTTGAGTGATGGTGTCAGAACATTATCCTCAGCATCATGTGGAGCAGCGTGTCACAGCGTACAGATACAGACAGCAGAGCTTGTTCGCAGCACAGAGGAATGCAGAGATTCAGGGCTGTAAACAGAAGCAGCAGCCGGGAGCCAATCAGGGCCGGGCTCGCAACCAAAACCACCCGAAACAACCGCGGACCGTAACCAGCTGCTATAAAAACCTGGCAGGGTCGCCAGCAAGCAGGCCGGCACACAGGGAGGAAATAACAGCAGCTCCAGACGGAGGACGGAGTTCATGCTCTGACACAGGTCACAAAGAGAAGACGACAACAACGACAACAACAACAACAACAACGACAACAACAACAACGACAACAACGACAACAACAACAACGACAACAACAACGACAACAACAACGACAACAACGACAACAACGACAACGACAACAACGACAACAACAACGACAACAACGACAACAACGACAACGACAACATCGACAACAACAACAACAACGACAACATCGACAACGACAACGACAACAACGACAACAACAACAACGACAACAACGACAACAACAACAACAACGACAACAACAACGAAAACAACAACGACAACAACAACATCGACGACACGGTCATTTTCAGCACAGACAACACAAAGACAGCAAAGAGCTGATCAACAGCACGATGTGGAGAGTATGAGGACACGGTCAGGAGGGGAGGGGAGGGAGAGAGAGAGAAGGGGGAGGAGGGAGGGGGGACAGGAGAGAGAGAGGGGAGAGAGGAGGGGAGGGAGAGAGACCTTTGTGTTCCACTGAGAGAGAGAGCGGCACTCACGCGTTGCAGTAGGGTTTCTTGTCGTATCCTTTGTAGTTCTTCATGTTCAGGGTCATCTTGCAAACTTCACAGTGGAAACATCCTTTATGCCAGTTCTGGAGACCACACACACACACACACACGCACACACACATGCACACACGCACACGCACGCACACACACACACACACACACACACACAGAGTCATGTATGAATACTGAGACTTGTTCTCATGTTTCAGAAAGTTATTTTCAGACTTTTGACTAAAATAATCTCATCTCAGTGTTTGGTTAGCCGATGGAATTTGCTCGGTTGCCATGGAGATGGTTTGGTTGTTATCATGTGACCACGGAGTGTTGGTCACATGATAACAACTTAACCGTCTCCATGGCAACTGAACGGCGTCCTGAGACGACACCGAGTGAGCTTCTGTCAAACAATGGTTCCAGGCCAAGAGCGCCGCTTTCGTGTCCTCTGCTCTGCACCTCTCACAACACACCTGTCAATCAAACAGCAGGGGCGGGACTGTCCGCCGTGGGTTTCCTGTTGATGCAGTTTGACAGCTAGCGTTTAGAGAGAAGCCAATGAAAACCTCTCATGCACTAAATATAAACACAGCTGCAGGCGGCATGAAGACTGACAGGCAGTCAGCTCGCTGCTCGCTCAGGTCGCCCTCCATCTGCTCCGCATCGGGATTATTCAAATCCTCCGAGAGCGAACTGGTACTAACTGACACGTCTGACTTGTTAATGTGGTCACGTGCCTCCTGCATCGATGCTGAGCTTAACTGCTTTGGAAGAACACGACGAATGAGAAGCGCAGTGAGTGACGGACAGGTGTGACAGGTGTGACTCAGGTGAAGGTGTTCAGCTCACGAGTTCATCGTAGAAACGTCAACGGTTTCCACAAACTTCAAAGTGCTCGTGTGTTGTTCACGATTTCTATGAATGCTGAAGCTCAAACTCCTGCAGGCAAGAATTTCAACACACATTTTAACCTTAACGCGACTTTTAACCGTGTTCTGTCACTGGAAGCGAACACAGTGACGCTTCACGATTTAAATAAAGTTTGAATGAATGAAAACCAGCGTCAGCTTGTTTCTGCTGCCCCCAAGTGGCCAAAAAGTCAGTTATTGGAGGTTAAACCAAAGCTTGTTGACTGTGGAACGTCTCAGCCATCGTTCAGAGACGACAGGAATCCAAACATCCCGTTCACGTCAAAGCTGTGATGAAGATTCACGCACCTGCAAAAGCTCCTAAAACCTCACGTGACGTTTGACTTCCTGTGCTGCAATAAGAGCAGCAGCAGTGCAGAGCGAACACTTCTCCTCCCACACAGAGCAGAAAACGTAACAAATATGCAGAAATACAGCCTCCTGTCAGCTTCTATTCCCGCCTGAAATGTGGGCGTCTCTCGTGTCTCTGTTTGCAGGGACACCTGGTCCTGAAGGCCCTGATGAGACGAGCTTTAGTGAAGGACGGACGACAGAATGATTTTTCTCTCCTGCCCTCTGTGTTTCTCTCTCTCTGCTCACTTCTTTGTCTTTGCCAGCCTCCTCGCCTCCACATCGCTGCCTCTCACACTGTTTCACTCAGTGTCACGTCAGCTTTCACTGAAGGTTCCTACAAACTGGGTCCAGCTGATTTCAGGATGCTGACAGATGAAGCTGGAGGCTCGTTCACTGTCCAGCTCAGTGAAACGGGACTCTTTTATTATGAGCGGTGGGAGCTGATACGATGTGCAGCGCCTACATGCTGCTGTGTCATCTGACGCCTCGTAGGACAGACAGTGAACGCATGAGACTGCTGAGGAGAAATTAATAATTCATCACCATTATGCAACAGACTGTTACACAAAAATCAACACTCACTTCAGAGCTCAGGCTTCAAAAGGCAAAGACGAGCCTTAAACATCTCTGTTATCATCATGGAATCATCACTGGTGCTCTTCTACCACTGCTGTGAAGGTCTTCAAGCATTACATAAAACTGATTCAGAGTATTTCTACATAAATACTACTGCAAATACAGGGCCAGAAACATGACAGCTGAGCACAAACAGGAAAGAAAATCCTCGTTAAATGTGACAAAGTCATCACAAGCTGTGACTCTTCAGAGGCTGATGGAGGAACATCAAAGGAACATTTGGTGAGCTGGATAATGAGATGAGATGTTCGCAGTGAGCTCAGTGAAGCTCACACTCCACACATCCAGCCTGAAGTCTGCTGCACCTCAGTCATGATCAGAGGCTCAAAACTGGTCTGAAGGACAATCACATACATTCAATGAAGGGATCAGAGGGCAGGAAGTCACCAGATGACAACTTTAATCAATCACACACTTTCCTCTGTTCAGCGATGAAGGATTTAACATTTCTGTTTGTCTTCTGACATTTCAGGAGGAGGAAATGATTGTTAACTGAATGTCAGAGCAGTTCTGCTGTCAGCACAACTCACTGACATTTAAAAGCAGAAATATGTGTGAAAAAGCAGACGTTCATCAATCAATCGGTTGATCGCTCGATCATCAGACCCTTTCGGGTTAACTTTCATCTCCACCGTGTTGCTTTGAGTCAGTCTGACTCACTGATGTGTTCATCATCTCAAAGTGTTTTCCTTCCACCTGCGTCCCTTAAACTTCTCACACCTTTGATCACCTCCACTTCGATGCTGTTAATCACACTGCAGACTGAAAACACCTGAGTGATCCTGGATCTCCTTCCTGTCCGCAGACAAAGTGCTCACCTTGTCCAGGCAGCTGACTTTCTCCGTCGGGTAGACGATCTTCCCGCAGCGGGCGCACTGAGGGTTCATCCTCCAGACCTCCTCGGTGCTCTCCGGCAGCTTCGGTCCACTTGTTCCACAGACAGACAGTTAATGTTGTCCCGGCCGAGAGTCCCGCAGGTCCCGGCTGAGCCCCCTTCCACCGGCGGCGCAGTGAACTGAGTGAAGCGGCTGAAACGTGCGGCTGCGCTCCGGCTCCCAGCGGCTCAGCGTCCGGTCTGAAAGCTGCCCGATGCTGCGCCGGGACCAGAGCTCCATCCGCGACAAGCTGGCGGGAGTTAGCCAGGCGGAAACCGGAAGTCAGCGAGAACAAAACAGGAAGCGGGCCTTTACCGTCCCTTCAAAATAAAGAACACATAACAGAAAATGACAGAAATGGCATAAAAATGATCAGGAACTATTTCATGAATCGATTGTTTAAATTAAACAAAACGTTAAACATTTGAGGCTTCCAGATCCTCAAATGTACGAAATTGAGAATCTTCCATGAATTATTTTTGGGTGATTGTAAAATGAAAATAATACAACGAATAATATGAAAATAGAATGAAAATAATTATCAGTCGCAGCCCTACTTACTGTGACCACTACCACAACCAGCAACAACAATAATGATATGGTCATTACTGTTATTTTTCTCAGGTATTCAATGAATTGTTTGATGTGAAAAAAAGCCAGAAAGTGCTGAAAAAGTCGTGCTGTTCTCCAATTCAAAGGCAGAGTTTCACAGTGAGATCCCCAAATACAAACCCTCAATCCAGCAGACTGAACGTGTTCAACGTCCTCCACCACCAACATGAGACTCATGTCACAGTAATAAATAACATCACTGCTTCACTGCTCACACGCAGTGCAAAGATGAACGAACCGAAGCTGTAAAATCTCTTTTTTAAAGTGTTGATCTGTTTCTGTGCTCCTCTGTGTGAAAATATGGAATATAAAGAAACATCTTCAACATGACAGGCAGACAGAAGACATCTGTCAGATCAAGAAAATACCTTTGAAGAGCCAATCAGCTGCTGGAAAACAGCCAAAATTCAAAAGTCGTCTGAAAATATCTTCAGTTGAATTTTGTCAAAATATCAGACTTTCAGTCATAAACGTGAATCCTGATGAAATCCAACATTAAAACAATGTCAGCCTTGCACCCCGAGCTGGACTGGACTTTGTCTGTCAAGGTCAACACTGGACAAGTTTGTTTGTTTGTTTGCTTGTTTGTTTGTTTGTTTTTATTGAAGCAGCAGCCTCACATCATGTTTCAGGACAGTAAAAATAAAGACTTGAAGCCCAAACTCACTCTGACCATTACAGGTACACACCGCCCCCTGCTGGCGGATGAAGACATAACACCAAATAAAGAGAGTTATTATTTTCAGATGCAGTGAAATGAGATCATTTAAGGTTCAATAAAATAAGACTTCATTGTTCACCTGGAGGGAAATTAAGAGTCGTCAGAGACGAACTGAACACCAAGATGAAAAACATTGTTCAACTTCAAGCACACGAGGTCACGATCAGATTCAAACTACAGGATGAGGAGTTTCAAAGCAGCAGGTCAGCGTGTTCTGCACGCATCACCTGCTCACGTGGCTTCAGATCAAGCCAAGGTGTTCACAGAGGAAGGGGTCGGCCTCACACAGAAACTCAATCATCTCTGAACTGGCAGCTTGGCCTTTCCTCCTCACTGCGTCGATGACACGACGAGCTTTGTCTCTTTTGTTGGGCGTGTCGTCCGCTGACTCCCTCTCAGAATCCGTCATCACCTTTGTCTCCAGCAGTCTGTCCAGCAGACTTTTGAGGACAGGTCCTGATATCCCATCGATGAAGCTGCTCCGCACCTCCAACAGCTTCTCATTCGGAGGGAGATTCAGAGCGCTCGGCCCGCGGGACCTTTTCACTCCGGAGGACGAAAGACAAACTCGTCTTTCCCAGACGCTGTAGGAGCTGTTGGCTTCTCTCAGCAGCAGCTTCACGTGTTTCACGATCTTCTCTAAGTTCACCTGGAACGACGGGAAGTAGTTGTCATAGTTGTCACAGTCAAACTCCGCTTCTGTCGGTTGAACTAGAACGGACTCGTCTTCAGGACGAGTGGACAGAGCGTATTCCTGCTCGGGCTGCAGTTTACAGTGCGGGGACGTCTCTATGTAGCTCTCATCTCCAACCAACTTCTTCCTGGTGCGCAGCACATCCCGCAGCACCACGTTCCTCGGCAGCAACAACACACTGAGGACGGACGTGGGGTCAGGATCGGCCGGGGGCCTGTAGAACAGCAGAACCAGCGCTCGCACCGGGTCGGGCGGTGAGTCTTCATCCTTCACGTTACCGAAAGCAGAAAACCCTGTGATGTCGATGATGACGTGAGTTTCTGTCACCTCGTGAGGGGTGATAAACTCTATGCCCTCATCACTCTCATGAGCAGCTGACAGGAAGTGACGTCCCCCTGTGGAGAGGATCTCACAGTGTGGGAGATGAAGCTGACGCACAGACTGCTGCACACACGACGTCAAACAGGGGTCCTGCAGGCCGCTTGTGGTGTTGGGACAGAAGCCTCCCGTTCCAAGGGACCGTCCTGTAAACCACGTCCCCTTCTCCGTCCATGTGGAACACCAGGCCTGTCACACTGCACTGGTACAGGCCTGGGCAGGAGCAGCGGAACCTGTAGGTTTCCTCGTCTTCATCGGCGGCGATATCAGGCGTGAACTCCTCACAGCTGGTTGTTAACAGCACGTCAGGTGAGCTCGAGCTCTCTGCAGAGGATGTTTGACTCGTGCTGGGAGAAGGAGGCCAGCAGCTGGAGTCACTCCTGCTGCCCAGGGGATCTGTGGGGTGCAGGAGGTGAAGATGGCGCGGCAGGGAGGATTCAGCTGAGGTTTCCTCACATAAAGCAAGCTGCTCCGTCTTCTGCGGGGCGTTACGCTCACTCCCATGAGTCCTTGAGAAAATACTTAAAGGGCGTAAACGTCGCAGTAAAAAGTGAACAAAAGAAGTAACGATGGCTTCAATGTGAATGAAGAAGCGGATGTTTTCAGGCCCGTCTAAAGGCCGAATCGCGTGTGCCAACCAGGAGTCGTCGCTCCTCTCGAGGTCATCTCCCAAAGCGCGGAGGCCTCGTAGGACACGCTTTAAGGCAGCAGCCTGACCAATGAGGAGGAAGTCGTCTGTCCGCCATCTGGACGGCTCTCTGATATAACATGTGTCACCTGCGTAGAAAAAGACAGGAAAGAAAGGAGATCTGTATGCTGGAAGCCTGAAGAACGCTGCTGCTCCTCTTCCTCTCCTTCTAGAGGCTTTTCCAGTTTCATCCCAGACTGAATCACAGGTAAACTCATCAGTGTCCAGGTGAGTCATCCTGACTTCCTGTTTCTGGCTTCATTGTTTCACCTGTTTCTTCGCCCTGAGAGAACAAAGCAGAACAAGGAAAATCAATGTGACCCATAAAACTTAAAAGTAGTTTGATATAAACTGCGGTCAAAGCGGCCGCCTCCAAACTCGGAGTGCGCGCGTGAAACGGTCCAGCGCGAGCTTGAGCGCAGCGATGATAAAGACCGTTTACTGTTCATGAACGTGAATCTCAAATAATGTGACTGAGAAACGTTTTACAAACCTTGACGGATGCGGAGAGTTAGGAGACCTCCTGATAACTTCCATCCTAACTTCCCTCTTCCTGTAAATCAGCTGATCTCCGTCTCCTTCCTGTCGGCGCACGCACACCAGCACAGCCTGTCTCACATGGCGTATACCGGCACATTTCCGGCTCTTCATCACTTCCGGACAAAACAACGACGACCAAAGTCCGGCAGACCAGAGTTCACGAGAGTTCAGCTCCAGAACGTCCTCACACACGGACCCGGAAACGTACAAATATGGAAATCCAGTCTGTCCTCAAACTGTTTCCACCTTTTCAGGAACAGAACTACAAACATGGCCGCCCAGGTTTTCCTCGTCGTCACAGAAACAGACACATTTAGCACAGATCTTGTTTCAGGTCAGATAACAGAAAAAATATTTAAAAAGCCTTAAAATGTCTTGAATTTCAGTCATAAATGTGAATCCTTCGTTCACTCACTCACAAAAACACATTTTCTTCATTTTTTTCACCCGCCCACCTGAAACCATTCAACACCTGTTAAACAACATCAATATTACAAATGATGTTAATGTTCCAACATAAACAATAAACACTTTGATGAGAATCCCTTAAATGTATTTTTAATTATTCTGGCCAAGATATGATGACAAGTATATGCTGTAAATCCAAAAAGCAGAACAGAACAGCAGCAGTTTCCACTGGAACAAAAACAAATCCATGAAGAGATTTGACTGTTTTCTAACCACTCTGAGCGTCACAAAGCAAACGTCTCCTCCTGCTGGCTAACGAAGGCACACAATCGATTCTAACCTGATTACTGACAGATACAGTCTGATGAGATCGTCTCAGGTCATTTGCAGGAGCAGGTATGTTTTGAAGGACACGTCATGTGTACTGAGATCATGTTTTTATACAACACAACTGTCACACACTAGTTTACATACATCACAGTGAAAGAGATGGTGTTCAAACACTGATGGATAAAATTCAGGATGATTTTTTAGTCTCAATCAACAAAATCTAATTTTTCTGGTTTCAAAACCCAAATTTTCACTTTCAGTCTTGTCCATCACTAAAGAGACTCTGATTAATACATTTTCAGACACAGTTAGTTAAATGAAAAACCACGTGGAAAACATGATGCAAATCAGACATTTCTGTTAGTTTCATGTTTTAACTTGAGGAAGATTACAGCCTCTTCATCACTCCACACTGATCTGATGTCTTCAGCTCTTCACTGGAAGTTTTTGTCATGTTTCATCATCATTTATTCATTGAGTCTGTTTCCATTTTTCAGACAAATCTGTTTGTCGTCGTCTGAGAAACTTCAGAAAAGCCTTGATTGAATCCAAACTGTGTTCACGTTTCATGTACACATAATAAATGAGAAATAAATGAGAAATAGTTGGTATTCATGTTTCTAACCACAACCACAACTTTACATAAATAAGATCAACTTCTGCTGTTCTTCCTCTCCACTCGACCTCCCAGTAACACGGCCCAGTCAGAGCCTCTCCACACACAAGCTGCTGCTGCTGCTGCTTTGACCTCTCTGGATCATCAGGACACAGCTGATCGGCTCTTGGCCAATCACCTTTCTGATCGTTAACACTATAAGTGAGACCACTTCCATCTGATGAGAGAAGAAGACAGACAACAGACGTCATCAGTCAGAGTTCACAGAGACTCCTTCATCAGCTGGCAGTCAGTGATGCAGCACATCCAGTATAAAGAGCAGCAGGGACTTCAGTCCTGTTCAGACCACAAGTGCAGCGGCTGTGTAGCGTAGCCAGCTTCCTCTCAGCTCTCATGTTAACATGTTGGAGTGAACACACTGAGCTGGAAGCTCACACACCTGCAGAGACTTTGGCCATCAAGTCTGTTTACTCTGCAGATTTCACTCAAGTACACAGTGGAAATAAAGTGCAGAGAGTCCCTGAATGCATCATGACTGCAGAGACAGTTCAGTGATGGATTTACTGTTGTTACCTGTGAACTGCTGCTAAATTTAAAAGCAGCAGAGTTTGTGACTTCATTTGCCTTTTAGGAGGCTTCTATCAAAGATATCTGCACAAAGCTAACAGAGCAGACTGAACATCAGCTCTCTCATCATTAAAGTCTGTTTCATTTCTCCTCCACTTGTGACCAAAGTAAGTCACAGTGTACGGTCACAGCCTGTAGTACTCTTCTTCATCACTGCAGCAAAGTGAGACTTAAACCACTGGAGGTCAGAAAAAAGATCTTCAGCAGGTGATAAGCTGACATGAACTGATCAGTTCTTCAGTGCTGAACTGAGAGAACAAACACTCTGAGATCAGATTTGATGGTTGGACAGTGTGATGAAGGAGGACCTCTGTCTCTGTACATCTTGGAATGCTGTCAGCTGGAATCCAGCTTTATTTGCTGGAGACACGAACACAACAACAACAGACGTCTTCACATCGACTCAAACACATGATCACAACAAGCTTCTGGCTCATCTGATTGGCTGACTGTTCTCTCTCTCGCTCTGTCTTTCTGTCCAATCCTGAAGCCCGTCACCATTCTCCTCTCACAGCTTCACTGAGGAAAGCAGCTGCTGAGAAGGTTGGAGGTTTACAGGAAATACTGGATCTGTGCTTTGATACTAACTGTGTTTAGTACAACACTGCTGAGACCAGCATGGACTAACTCCAACCCTCTACTGACCTCAGAGTCTTCAGTCTACAGTCTGGACTCTCCACCAGATCACACAGAGGCTTCACTGCTGAATCCTGCAGCTCGTTGTTGCTCAGGTCCAGCTCTGTCAGATGGGAGGGGTTGGACTTCAGAGCTGAGACCAGAGAAGCACAGCTGATCTCTGACAACCTGCAGGAACTCAACCTGAATAAAGAATAAATGATGTCACTTCACAAGAAAATGTTCCTGCTTGAAATCATTCAATGGTTAATAATCTGTTCAGAGCTGAAGAAGCTTTACAAAGTTCAAGTTTAGACAATGGAAACTCCAAACACCTGAACCCAACAGGATGCAGCTTCAAAACGCTCAAATCTCATTAATGTTAATGACAACGTGCTGCTACTTCAATAAAGACGGAGTGACTCCACCTCTTAAACTCTGCCAGCTCCACCAGTGGCTCCATCTATACAAACTCATGTTGTGCAGCCAAAGACAAATAAAAACCCACAGAAACTGATTGAAGACTCCACTCAACATCCCAAAGTGTCCACAGAGGACAAATACGTCAGGATGAAGTTTGAGGAAATGTCAACAAAACACATGGACAATATTTGTGTTTGGAACAGTGGAGTCATAAAATCAAAGCATCTTCACTTTCAACTGTTCAGTCAGTATAAGCATCATACAGCTTCAGAAAAGTGTTGGAAAAGAAAAAGACTGAATATATTTGTTATTGTCTGACTGTGGAAACACAGATTATTATTTGATTCATTGATTTAAGTTTTGATCATCGCTTATTAAAAATACCACGATGGAGAATATCAGATGAAACCAAGAATTATCCAGTGTCCATTTCTCTTGTTCTGTTCAGGTTTTAAATGTGGAGCTCAACATTCCTGCTGAGTTGAGCTGCAGGCCACGCCCCTCTCTGCTTGCGCCCATCAGGTGTGGGTGTGTCTCCCAGCCTGAAGGCAGCTGATTGCAGACCTGCCAACCTGTACGCATTTTGCGTAGCAAGTACGCAATTTGACATGTAAGTACGCTGGTACGACTCGCCCCTCTAAACTACGCAAAAAGCTGCGGACATGTGAGTTCTGTGGCAAATGAGCACGTGCGGTTCTCATGTCTGACAACACGATGCAGCGGCGTGGTGAAGCAGTTTCAGCCAATCACTGTGGAAAAGCGGAGAATAACGAGTCTGCCCAACCTATAGCGTAACACCCCCGCCCCCCTCCTCCCTGCCTCCTCCTCCCTCGGCCTCCCTCTCCGTCCTCCGTTCCCCACTCGCTGCAGTTGGCGCTTAAAAAGGTAAGTGTGTGAGCGGACCTGCCAGCTTTTGGTAAATGTGAACCGTTACCGGAACCGGTACGTTACTTTAACTGTGGAAACACTCGAGCCGAAGTCTGAGTGAAAAAAGAAAAAAAAGATTTGTGAGTTTTTTTTTTCTTAGCAAATCTATCGATCATTACCCGAATGACCCCAATACATCGTCAAAGAAAGAAGAAGAGGCAGGTGTGTGTGTGTGTGTGTGTGTGTGTATGTGTGTGTGTGTGTGTGTGTGTGTGTGTGTGTGTGTGTCCGTCTGTCTGCGTGTGTGTGTGTGTGTGTCTGTCTGTGTGTGTGTGTGTGTGTGTGTGTGTGTCTGTCCGTCTGTCTGTGTGTGTGTGTGTGTCTCTGTGTGTGTGTGTGTGTGTGTGTGTGTGTCCCCGTCTGTCTGGGTGTGTGTGTGTGTGTGTGTGTGTGTGTGTCTCTGTGTGTGTGTGTGTGTGTGTGTGTGTGTGTGTGTGTGTCTGTCTGTCCGTGTGTGTGTGTGTGTGTGTGTGTGTGTGTGTGTGTGCGTGTCTGTGTGTGTGTCTGTGCGTGTGTGTGTGTGTGTGTGTGCGTGTGTGTGTGTTTGTGTGTGTGTGTGTCTGTGTGTCTCTATGTGTGTCTGTCTGTGTGTGTGTGTCAGTGTGTGTGTCTGTGTGTGTGTGTGTGTGTGTGTGTGTGTGTTTAACCTTTCTATCCATTGCAGACAGAGTCGTCCTGTATATACGGAGGAATGTGATTATTCCTACAGTTTAAACATGGAACAACAAATCTTTTGCAGCCACCATCATGGCAGATGAGGACGATGAAGACGGAGGGACAGGACAGCAGACCTGCCAAAAGAAGAGGGTCCATGTCCCCAGAAGTTTCTGAGTAAATATGAAGAACAGTGGCCATGCCTCCGACCCTCTGAAGTTCCTCCTCATTAATTTTGCACAGTGTGCGATTATGATGTGGACATCAGCCTCCAGGAGCTGCAGGTGGTTTCTGAATGAGCCCCGCTGATGTGTGCAAATGTGCTGTAAGCCAATTTAATGATTACATTCTTGAAAACAAAAACACCTATTGCAATGTACAAAATAAATGATTCCCATTTTAATTAAGTACATGTAAAATAATTTTAATGAATTTGAATTCAATAAGTATTGAACACTGACATGATCAGTGCTTTGGGGACCAGACAGGTGAGCATGGCTGCAGAAGGGACCATCTGTCACATGGAGGGTTTCAGTGATGCTCTATTAAAGAAGGCGGTCAGCAACCTACGAGGCAACGCAGTCCAGAGCCAGTTCCACTCCAGGAAGGGTTAAAAGGGCATCAGGGTCAAAGGTCAACAGAACAAAAAAAGTAACTAATAGAGTTACCGTGTTTTGAAGGTGTTTGTGTTCCATTGAAAGGCTGTCATGACACAGTATACACATGGCTGAGAAGGACGCAGCATGTTTTGGTTTTCTGTCGATGGGTTTGGATATTCATGTTAAGAAATAGTTAAAGAATGTGACTACAGAGGGCAAAATGTCTATATTTTCTTTATTAAAGGTACTGTAATCAAAAATATAGGTTTCATTGTTGTTTTTAGAACTGATTTCCAGCCAGTGAACGGGGAAATTACTGCGTGCAAAGCAATGGAGCTGCAAAAGTCTGCGAAAAAAAAGCCGCACAACACAAGTGGTACTCCACATATTTTGACAAGGTTGGCAGGTCTGTGATTGGGTGCACCAGGTGGAGAGGATCTGGTCATCAGGGGGTTTGGAGGCATTCGCTCACAGGACAGTGAGGAGCGAGCAGCGTGTGAGAGAAATGTTTGGAGAGTCTGGACTGTGAAGAAGGAGGCTGCAGGAATGAAGCTTGCTTCAAAGAAGGAGGACGGAGCCGCTGAGCTTTGTTATGTCGTGTGTCTTTGCAGCGCGCATCAGGGCCGTGAGCTGTGGACCAATCATGTGATTCCATTCAGGTTAAAGTGTGACGCACGTTTGGGCTCCATCATCTGCTCCCTGTGCTAACTGCTGTACACATCGTTCACAGTTACACTCTGGCTCATTCATGAGGGTCGCAGCAAGCTGCTGATGTCGTGACCAGTTACATTACTGGTTACCACTCTGTGCTCCTCACTGCGGATATGTACTGTGTGTATGTGCGTCAGTGTTTGTGTGAGTGTGTTTTAGGGTTGGCTGTGAGGAAGATGAGCAGTCTCATGTAAACATACACATATTTTACTTTGAAATGTATTTCATGTACTTTCACAACAAGCTTCCGGCTCATCTGATTGGCTGACTGTTCCCTCTCTGTCTTTCTGTCCAATCCTGAAGCCCGTCACCATTCTCCTCTCACAGCTTCACTGAGGAAAGCAGCTGCTGAGAAGGTGGAGGTTTACAGGAAATACTGGATCTGTGCTTTGATACTAACTGTGTTTAGTACAACACTGCTGAGACCAGCATGGACTGACTCCAACCCTCTACTGACCTCAGAGTCTTCAGTCTACAGTCTGGACTCTCCACCAGATCACACAGAGGCTTCACTGCTGAATCCTGAAGCTCGTTGTTGCTCAGGTCCAGCTCTGTCAGATGGGAGGGGTTGGACTTCAGAGCTGAGGCCAGAGAAGCACAGCTGATCTCTGACAACCTGCAGGAACTCAACCTGAATAAAGAATAAATGATGAAGATTAAAATCCATTTCTGATCCAATCAGATGTGTTCAGGTTGTAAATGTGGAGCTCAACATTACTCTGTCCTCATCAATGAGCTTCTCCCTAAAATGAGCAGAGTGACTTTGTCATTGTGTTATTGTGGATCATCATAATGTCAGCCTTCTACAGACATCATCCAAATGTCAGCACAACATTCATACACCTATTCATGTCAACACACATCAATAACATGCTGCTGATCTCAGTCAAGTCTGGAATTACAGCACAACAAATATATTGATCCTTTAAACAGCTGCATCTGGAAATATGCTTTCATCTGTGTCTGTGTGTGTGTGTGTGTGTGTGTGTGTGTGTGTGTAGGATCAATATCAATCATCAGTCATTATTTGTGAAAACACACTGAAATCAACACAAACCAAAGAAATATTTCTGCTTCATCAAGTAAACTTGATCCATTTCAAACAAATATGACTTCAGAGGATCTTCTGTATCCAGATGTGACCATTTACCAAAAATCACAAACATTCATTGACTTCAACAACTAACAGTGGACATTTTCTACACTTTCTTTAACAAGCACAAATCTTTGTGACTGCAGACTAAATTTACTTCAACAAACATGAAAACATGAACAAAAGCTAATTTACAACTTTACTGATGTTATGGAAAAACACAAATTAGCTTCACTTGTTAAAAAGACATGTGAGATTTACAACAGTAACAGAGAGTCAGTGAACTCACCTCAGAGTCTCCAGTCTACAGTCTGGACTCTCCAGTCCAGCAGACAGCAGCTTCACTCCTGAATCCTGCAGCTCGTTTCGACTCAGGTCCAGCTCTGTCAGATGGGAGGGGTTGGACTTCAGAGCTGAGGCCAGAGAAGCACAGCTGATCTTTGACAACCAGCAGCCCCTCAACCTGAATAAAGAATAAATGATGTCACTTCACAAGAAAATGTTCCTGCTTGAAATCATTCAATGGTTAATAATCTGTTCAGAGCTGAAGAAGCTTTACAAAGTTCAAGTTTAGACAATGGAAACTCCAAACACCTGAACCCAACAGGATGCAGCTTCAAAACGCTCAAATCTCATGAATATTAATGACAACGTGCTGCTACTTCAATAAAGACGGAGTGACTCCACCTCTTAAACTCTGCCAGCTCCACCAGTGGCTCCATCTATACAAACTCATGTTGTGCAGCCAAAGACAAATAAAAACCCACACAAACTGATTGAAGACTCCACTCAACATCCCAAAGTGTCCACAGAGGACAAATACGTCAGGATGAAGTTTGAGGAAATGTCAACAAAACACATGGACAATATTTGTGTTTGGAACAGTGGAGTCATAAAATCAAAGCATCTTCACTTTCAACTGTTCAGTCAGTATAAGCATCATACAGCTTCAGAAAAGTGTTGGAAAAGAAAAAGACTGAATATATTTGTTATTGTCTGACTGTGGAAACACAGATTATTATTTGATTCATTGATTTAAGTTTTTATCATCACTTATTAAAAATACCACGATGGAGAATATCAGATGAAACCAAGAATTATCCAGTGTCCATTTCTCTTGTTGTGTTCAGGTTTTAAATGTGGAGCTCAACATTCCTGCTGAGTTGAGCTGCAGGCCACGCCCCTCTCTGCTTGAGTCCATCAGGTGTGGGTGTGTCAATTGATTGAATGAGTGAGTGAATGAATTAATGACTTTGTGTCATGGTTTTTTTTTCAAGATTAAATTTGAAATATTCCTGATATGCCTTTGTATGTTCTTAAGGATGATACCAACATGTTATGTTCATATACAGCAATTTATATTACATTCAGTGGTCTCAAAATGCCCTAAAGAGATACATCAGGCTTGAAAACGTACACACACACCCAACCCCGAGGGTCAGAGACCCTCCCACCACAGTCTCCTAAAATCCTGTGGGAAACACTGCATACACCTATTCATGTCAACACACATCAACAACATGCTGCTGATCTCAGTCAAGTCTGGAATTACAGCACAACAAATATATTGATCCTTTAAACAGCTGCATCTGGAAATATGCTTTCATCTGTGTGTGTGTGTGTGTGTGTGTGTGTGTGTGTGTGTGTGTGCGTGTGTGTGTGCGTGTGTGTGTGTGTGTGTGTGTTGTGAAGGATCAATATCAATCATCAGTCATTATTTGTGAAAACACACTGAAATCAACACAAACCAAAGAAATATTTCTGCTTCATCAAGTAAACTTGATCCATTTCAAACAAATATGACTTCAGAGGATCTTCTGTATCCAGATGTGACCATTTACCAAAAATCACAAACATTCATTGACTTCAACAACTAACAGTGGACATTTTCTACACTTTCTTTAACAAGCACAAATCTTTGTGACTGCAGACTAAATTTACTTCAACAAACATGAAAACATGAACAAAAGCTAATTTACAACTTTACTGATGTTATGGAAAAACACAAATTAGCTTCACTTGTTAAAAAGACATGTGAGATTTACAACAGTAACAGAGAGTCAGTGAACTCACCTCAGAGTCTTCAGTCTACAGTCTGGACTCTCCAGTCCAGCAGACAGCAGCTTCACTCCTGAATCCAGCAGGTCGTTGTAGCTCAGGTCCAGCTCTGTCAGATGGGAGTGGTTGGACTTCAGAGCTGAGACCAGAGAAGCACAGCTGATCTCTGACAACCTGCAGTCACTCAACCTGAATAAAGAATAAATGATGTCACTTCACAAGAAAATGTTCCTGCTTGAAATCATTCAATGGTTAATAATCTGTTCAGAGCTGAAGAAGCTTTACAAAGTTCAAGTTTAGACAATGGAAACTCCAAACACCTGAACCCAACAGGATGCAGCTTCAAAACGCTCAAATCTCATGAATATTAATGACAACGTGCTGCTACTTCAATAAAGACGGAGTGACTCCACCTCTTAAACTCTGCCAGCTCCACCAGTGGCTCCATCTATACAAACTCATGTTGTGCAGCCAAAGACAAATAAAAACCCACAGAAACTGATTGAAGACTCCACTCAACATCCCAAAGTGTCCACAGAGGACAAATACGTCAGGATGAAGTTTGAGGAAATGTCAACAAAACACATGGACAATATTTGTGTTTGGAACAGTGGAGTCATAAAATCAAAGCATCTTCACTTTCAACTGTTCAGTCAGTATAAGCATCATACAGCTTCAGAAAAGTGTTGGAAAAGAAAAAGACTGAATATATTTGTTATTGTCTGACTGTGGAAACACAGATTATTATTTGATTCATTGATTTAAGTTTTTTATCATCACTTATTAAAAATACCACGATGGAGAATATCAGATGAAACCAAGAATTATCCAGTGTCCATTTCTCTTGTTGTGTTCAGGTTTTAAATGTGGAGCTCAACATTCCTGCTGAGTTGAGCTGCAGGCCACGCCCCTCTCTGCTTGCGTCCATCAGGTGTGGGTGTGTCTCCCAGCCTGAAGGCAGCTGATTGCAGACCTGCCAACCTGTACGCATTTTGCGTAGCAAGTACGCAATTTGACATGTAAGTACGCTGGTACGACTCGCCCCTCTAAACTACGCAAAAAGCTGCGGACATGTGAGTTCTGTGGCAAATGAGCACGTGCGGTTCTCATGTCTGACAACACGATGCAGCGGCGTGGTGAAGCAGTTTCAGCCAATCACTGTGGAAAAGCGGAGAATAACGAGTCTGCCCAACCTATAGCGTAACACCCCCGCCCCCCTCCTCCCTGCCTCCTCCTCCCTCGGCCTCCCTCTCCGTCCTCCGTTCCCCACTCGCTGCAGTTGGCGCTTAAAAAGGTCAGTGTGTGAGCGGACCTGCCAGCTTTTGGTAAATGTGAACCGTTACCGGAACCGGTACGTTACTTTAACTGTGGAAACACTCGAGCCGAAGTCTGAGTGAAAAAAAGAAAAAAAAGTTTTGTGAGGTTTTTTTTTTCTTAGCAAATCTATCGATCATTACCCGAATGACCCCAATACATCGTCAAAGAAAGAAGAAGAGGCAGGTGTGTGTGTGTGTGTGTCTGTGTGTGTGTGTGTGTGTGTGTGTGTGTGTGTGTGTGTTGTGAAGGATCAATATCAATCATCAGTCATTATTTGTGAAAACACACTGAAATCAACACAAACCAAAGAAATATTTCTGCTTCATCAAGTAAACTTGATCCATTTCAAACAAATATGACTTCAGAGGATCTTCTGTATCCAGATGTGACCATTTACCAAAAATCACAAACATTCATTGACTTCAACAACTAACAGTGGACATTTTCTACACTTTCTTTAACAAGCACAAATCTTTGTGACTGCAGACTAAATTTACTTCAACAAACATGAAAACATGAACAAAAACTAATTTACAACTTTACTGATGTTATGGAAAAACACAAATTAGCTTCACTTGTTAAAAACACATGTGAGATTTACAACAGTAACAGAGAGTCAGTGAACTCACCTCAGAGTCTTCAGTCTACAGTCTGGACTCTCCAGTCCAGCAGACAGCAGCTTCACTCCTGAATCCAGCAGGTTGTTGTAGCTCAGGTCCAGCTCTGTCAGATGGGAGGGGTTGGACTTCAGAGCTGAGACCAGAGAAGCACAGCTGATCTTTGACACACTGCAGTCACTCAACCTGAATAAAGAATAAATGATGTCACTTCAGAAGAAAATGTTCCTGCTTGAAATCATTCAATGGTTAATAATCTGTTCAGAGCTGAAGAAGCTTTACAAAGTTCAAGTTTAGACAATGGAAACTCCAAACACCTGAACCCAACAGGATGCAGCTTCAAAACGCTCAAATCTCATGAATATTAATGACAACGTGCTGCTACTTCAATAAAGACGGAGTGACTCCACCTCTTAAACTCTGCCAGCTCCACCAGTGGCTCCATCTATACAAACTCATGTTGTGCAGCCAAAGACAAATAAAAACCCACAGAAACTGATTGAAGACTCCACTCAACATCCCAAAGTGTCCACAGAGGACAAATACGTCAGGATGAAGTTTGAGGAAATGTCAACAAAACACATGGACAATATTTGTGTTTGGAACAGTGGAGTCATAAAATCAAAGCATCTTCACTTTCAACTGTTCAGTCAGTATAAGCATCATACAGCTTCAGAAAAGTGTTGGAAAAGAAAAAGACTGAATATATTTGTTATTGTCTGACTGTGGAAACACAGATTATTATTTGATTCATTGATTTAAGTTTTTATCATCATTTATTAAAAATACCACGATGGAGAATATCAGATGAAACCAAGAATTATCCAGTGTCCATTTCTCTTGTTGTGTTCAGGTTTTAAATGTGGAGCTCAACATTCCTGCTGAGTTGAGCTGCAGGCCACGCCCCTCTCTGCTTGCGTCCATCAGGTGTGGGTGTGTCTCCCAGCCTGAAGGCAGCTGATTGCAGACCTGCCAACCTGTACGCATTTTGCGTAGCAAGTACGCAATTTGACATGTAAGTACGCTGGTACGACTCGCCCCTCTAAACTACGCAAAAAGCTGCGGACATGTGAGTTCTGTGGCAAATGAGCACGTGCGGTTCTCATGTCTGACAACACGATGCAGCGGCGTGGTGAAGCAGTTTCAGCCAATCACTGTGGAAAAGCGGAGAATAACGAGTCTGCCCAACCTATAGCGTAACACCCCCGCCCCCCTCCTCCCTGCCTCCTCCTCCCTCGGCCTCCCTCTCCGTCCTCCGTTCCCCACTCGCTGCAGTTGGCGCTTAAAAAGGTAAGTGTGTGAGCGGACCTGCCAGCTTTTGGTAAATGTGAACCGTTACCGGAACCGGTACGTTACTTTAACTGTGGAAACACTCGAGCCGAAGTCTGAGTGAAAAAAGAAAAAAAAGATTTGTGAGTTTTTTTTTTCTTAGCAAATCTATCGATCATTACCCGAATGACCCCAATACATCGTCAAAGAAAGAAGAAGAGGCAGGTGTGTGTGTGTGTGTGTGTGTGTGCGCCTCTGTGTGTGTGTGTGTGTGTGTGTGTGTGTCCGTCTGTCTGCGTGTGTGTGTGTGTGTGTGTGTGTGTGTGTGTGTCTGTCTGTCTGTCTGTCCGTCCGTGTGTGTGTGCAGCGTGGGATACTTGTGTCTGTTTTTGGCACCTGCTTTGATAGCGGGAGTCTGCCGTTGCTTCACGGTAAGCACGTTGTCCTCTTTGCTCGTCCGACCGCCGGCGCACACAGCTCGTTCTTCTGTGTCGTGTGGCACGCCGCGTTGGTCGACTGGCGGCTCGTGGTGCTCGCCCTCCACTCGGGACCGGCTCATCGTGGTGCTTTGTCCGTGAGGTAGGCCTGCTTTCTTTTACTGCCGCTGCTTCCTGTTAAAATGGGTCCAGAGCGAGCAGTGGCTGAGTTTCCGTTTGTTCCTGGCTGTGTGACGGTGGAGCTGCCCTCGTGGCGGCTCCGATTCCTCCTCCCCCGCTCCGACCCACTCTTCGGCTCGGAGCCTCGCTGTGCGGCCCTGCTGAAGCCGGCCGCCACTCCTGCAGAGCTGCTGTGTGTTTCCCTCGTGTTTGAGTCTCTACACTGTCTTGTTGCACCGTTCCAGTCCTGTTGGCCGCTGCGCCTGCAGTAGGCCTGCTTTGACTCTTTGGGCCACAGTCGGTTTTTTTTTTTTTTTATGGTGCACATTGTCCACTGTATGGTCATTTTTTGTATTTAACTTTTGTGTGTTTAGTTTACGTTCCTTTTTGTTTATTTCATCAACATGTTGTCTGCTGCTGGACTTCTAACTGGTTTGGTGTTTGTGTTGAACAGGAGCTGTGGCCCCGCTGCATGGCAGCTGATCCCCTGGTGGTGGTATCATCCCTTTGCAGTGAAGTGCACTTTGGGTGTCCTTATTGTCTCACGTGGTGTTGAGAGTGGAGTCCCTTCCCCGCTGGCTGCCCTGGTAAGCCCCAGTCCAAGTTCCCTTTTTGATTTATATGCTTTGAGTTTATTTTTATTTGGTTTTGTTCCAGCAGTAGACACTTAAATAGACCATGTGCACCTGATTCTGAAGAAAAATGAACGGTTAACTGTCAGTTTAATTGATTAAAATAAAATTTGTTCATTAGTAGAATCACGTCTCGAGCCACTCCTTGTGTCACGAACCTGTGCGACCTTAGGTGTTGCTTGACTCCACATATTAAACAATATTTCCTGGGGCCAAACAGCCCAGGTGGCGTTGTCTGCACTCTGAGAAAAAACATCTACCGCCCTGCCACACACAGATATAAACACGTGTTATGTGTTTTTGTATGCACTCCGTCGCCGCTCCGGCGAGCTCTCTGTAGCAGCAGAGACCCTGAACGCAGCACGGTATGCCAGATCCTGTTTAAGTCGGGGTGAGGGTGATGTCCTGCCCCCGCTGCTTAAAAACATCCAGGAGGAAACACTGGTCTGCTCACTGTCGTCCGTGACTGTACTAATATAGAAGATGTGCCTTTTCAAAATCATTGTCCTGATACTTCGATGTGCACTTCATGTGTCTGTTGTTCAGGGTTCGGCAAACTGATGGGGCACAGTTTTTCCTCCTCCCTCAGTCAATGTCTTCCACAACTGACTCCACTGAAATGTTTATTTAGGAGTTATTTATTGTTGAATTGTTTGTTCTTGTTCATTCTCTGCTCGGGCTCGACATGCTCACACATTCCTGCACTTCAATGCCTGTTTGGAAAAGACTGTTTTTTTTTTTTTTTTTCAATTTCAAAAGGTTTTTTTGCTTTTCAATAAGTGAAACTTTGTTGGGTTTGCAAATATAAATGAACAAAGAATTGAAATAAGAAAAGTGTTTAGAAGTGTTCTTGTAATTTAATAATCGTCAAAACAAAAAAATAATCACTGAATTTGACAAATTATTCGCTGGACTAATCAATTAATCGAAGAAATAATCGATGGATTAATCGAGAGAAAAAATAATGGTTTAGGACAGCCCTAAAAAAGACTGAATATATTTGTTATTGTCTGACTGTGGAAACACAGATTATTATTTTATTCATTGATTTAAGTTTTAATCATCATTTATTAAAAATACCACGAGGTAGAATATCAGATGAAACCAAGAATTATCCAGTGTCCATTTCTCTCATGTTCAGGTTTTAAATGTGGAGCTCAACATTGATCTGCAACAGTCGATGGACTAAACCACCGAAGAAGAAAACAGACTTCACATCACATTAATCTCAGCACAGAAGTAAAAATGGTGTCTGACCTCAGAGTCTTCAGTCTGCAGTCTGGACTCTGCAGAAAACCACACAGCAGCTTCACTTTGAAATCCTTCAGCTTCGTCTTGCTCAGGTCCAGCTCTGTCAGATGGGAGGGGTTGGACTTCAGAGCTGAGAGCACAGAAGAACAGCTGATCGTTGACAAACTGCAGTCATCCAACCTGAATAGAGAATAAATGATGAAGATTAAAATCCATTTCTAATCCAATCAGATGTGTTCAGCTTGTAAATGTGGAGCTCAACATTACTCTGTCCTCATCAATGAGCTTCTCCCTAAAATGAGCAGAGTGACTTTGTCATTGTGTTATTGTGGATCATCATAATGTCAGCCTTCTACAGACATCATCCAAATGTCAGCACAACATTCATACACCTATTCATGTCAACACACATCAATAACATGCTGCTGATCTCAGTCAAGTCTGGAATTACAGCATAACAAATATATTGATCCTTTAAACAGCTGCATCTGGAAATATGCTTTCATCAGTGTGTGTGTGTGTGTGTGTGTGTGTGTGTGTGTTGTGAAGGATCAATATCAATCATCAGTCATTGTTTGTGAAAACACACTGAAATCAACACAAACCAAAGAAATATTTCTGCTTCATCAAGTAAACTTGATCCATTTCAAACAAATATGACTTCAGAGGATCTTCTGTATCCAGATGTGACCATTTACCAAAAATCACAAACATTCATTGACTTCAACAACTAACAGTGGACATTTTCTACACTTTCTTTAACAAGCACAAATCTTTGTGACTGCAGACTAAATTTACTTCAACAAACATGAAAACATGAACAAAAGCTAATTTACAACTTTACTGATGTTATGGAAAAACACAAATTAGCTTCACTTGTTAAAAACACATGTGAGATTTACAACAGTAACAGAGAGTCAGTGAACTCACCTCAGAGTCTCCAGTCTACAGTCTGGACTCTCCAGTCCAGCAGACAGCAGCTTCACTCCTGAATCCTGCAGGTAGTTTTCACTCAGGTCCAGCTCTGTCAGATGGGAGGGGTTGGACTTCAGAGCTGAGGCCAGAGAAGCACAGCTGATCTCTGACAAACCACAATCCCTCAACCTGAATGAAGAATAAATGATGTCACTTCAGAAGAAAGTGTTCCTGCTTGAAATCATTCAATGGTTAATAATCTGTTCAGAGCTGAAGAAGCTTTACAAAGTTCAAGTTTAGACAATGGAAACTCCAAACACCTGAACCCAACAGGATGCAGCTTCAAAACGCTCAAATCTCATTAATATTAATGACAACGTGCTGCTACTTCAATAAAGACGGAGTGACTCCACCACTTAAACTCTGCCAGCTCCACCAGTGGCTCCATCTATACAAACTCATGTTGTGCAGCCAAAGACAAATAAAAACCCACACAAACTGATTGAAGACTCCACTCAACATCCCAAAGTGTCCACAGAGGACAAATACGTCAGGATGAAGTTTGAGGAAATGTCAACAAAACACATGGACAATATTTGTGTTTGGAACAGTGGAGTCATAAAATCAAAGCATCTTCACTTTCAACTGTTCAGTCAGTATAAGCATCATACAGCTTCAGAAAAGTGTTGGAAAAGAAAAAGACTGAATATATTTGTTATTGTCTGACTGTGGAAACACAGATTATTATTTGATTCATTGGATTTAAGTTTTTATCATCACTTATTAAAAATACCACGATGGAGAATATCAGATGAAATCAAGAATTATCCAGTGTCCATTTCTCTTGTTGTGTTCAGGTTTTAAATGTGGAGCTCAACATTCCTGCTGAGTTGAGCTGCAGGCCACGCCCCTCTCTGCTTGCGTCCATCAGGTGTGGGTGTGTCTCCCAGCCTGAAGGCAGCTGATTGCAGACCTGCCAACCTGTACGCATTTTGCGTAGCAAGTACGCAATTTGACATGTAAGTACGCTGGTACGACTCGCCCCTCTAAACTACGCAAAAAGCTGCGGACATGTGAGTTCTGTGGCAAATGAGCACGTGCGGTTCTCATGTCTGACAACACGATGCAGCGGCGTGGTGAAGCAGTTTCAGCCAATCACTGTGGAAAAGCGGAGAATAACGAGTCTGCCCAACCTATAGCGTAACACCCCCGCCCCCCTCCTCCCTGCCTCCTCCTCCCTCGGCCTCCCTCTCCGTCCTCCGTTCCCCACTCGCTGCAGTTGGCGCTTAAAAAGGTAAGTGTGTGAGCGGACCTGCCAGCTTTTGGTAAATGTGAACCGTTACCGGAACCGGTACGTTACTTTAACTGAGGAAACACTCGAGCCGAAGTCTGAGTGAAAAAAGAAAAAAAAGATTTGTGAGTTTTTTTTTTCTTAGCAAATCTATCGATCATTACCCGAATGACCCCAATACATCGTCAAAGAAAGAAGAAGAGGCAGGTGTGTGTGTGTGTGTGTGTGTGTGTCTGTGTGTGTGTGTGTGTCTGTGTGTGTGTGTGTGTGTCTGTGTGTGTGTGTGTGTCTGTGTGTGTGTGTGTGTGTGTGTGTGTGTGTGTGTGTTGTGAAGGATCAATATCAATCATCAGTCATTATTTGTGAAAACACACTGAAATCAACACAAACCAAAGAAATATTTCTGCTTCATCAAGTAAACTTGATCCATTTCAAACAAATATGACTTCAGAGGATCTTCTGTATCCAGATGTGACCATTTACCAAAAATCACAAACATTCATTGACTTCAACAACTAACAGTGGACATTTTCTACACTTTCTTTAACAAGCACAAATCTTTGTGACTGCAGACTAAATTTACTTCAACAAACATGAAAACATGAACAAAAGCTAATTTACAACTTTACTGATGTTATGGAAAAACACAAATTAGCTTCACTTGTTAAAAACACATGTGAGATTTACAACAGTAACAGAGAGTCAGTGAACTCACCTCAGAGTCTTCAGTCTACAGTTTGGACTCTCCAGTCCAGCAGACAGCAGCTTCACTCCTGAATCCTGCAGGTAGTTGTTGTAGCTCAGGTCCAGCTCTGTCAGATGGGAGGGGTTGGACTTCAGAGCTGAGGCCAGAGAAGCACAGCTGATCTCTGACAAACTGCAGGAACTCAACCTGAATAAAGAATAAATGATGTCACTTCAGAAGAAAATGTTCCCGCTTGAAATCATTCAATGGTTAATAATCTGTTCAGAGCTGAAGAAGCTTTACAAAGTTCAAGTTTAGACAATGGAAACTCCAAACAGCTGAACCCAACAGGATGCAGCTTCAAAACGCTCAAATCTCATTAATATTAATGACAACGTGCTGCTACTTCAATAAAGACGGAGTGACTCCACCTCTTAAACTCTGCCAGCTCCACCAGTGGCTCCATCTATACAAACTCATGTTGTGCAGCCAAAGACAAATAAAAACCCACAGAAACTGATTGAAGACTCCACTCAACATCCCAAAGTGTCCACAGAGGACAAATACGTCAGGATGAAGTTTGAGGAAATGTCAACAAAACACATGGACAATATTTGTGTTTGGAACAGTGGAGTCATAAAATCAAAGCATCTTCACTTTCAACTGTTCAGTCAGTATAAGCATCATACAGCTTCAGGAAAGTGTTGGAAAAGAAAAAGACTGAATATATTTGTTATTGTCTGACTGTGGAAACACAGATTATTATTTGATTCATTGGAATTTAAGTATTTTAATTATCATTTATTGTGATGACTCCTTATCTGCTCTGCCTGGTGTTCCTGCTCGTGGTGTTTCTCCTCCTCCCCATTTCAGGAAGCAAGCAGGAAGCAGAGTGACTGTCGTCAGGTAGATGCAGTTCACCTGGCTTTGGGCTGGGCCACCCTTCAAAAGCTGGCTGCTCAGTGTCTCTCTCTCCCAGCAGCAGAAGCATCCTTCTTTATTCAGTTTGCTGATTTTGTCTGATGGCTTGTTTTGATTGTTATATAAATCAGTTACTTTAATAAAGTACTTTTGTTTCAAGTGACTGGAGTCATTTGTGATCTCCTCTTTTGTCTGAACCACCACTCAGTTGATGTTAAAAATACCACGATGGAGAATATCAGATGAAACCAAGAATTATCCAGTGTCCATTTCTCTTGTTGTGTTCAGGTTTTAAATGTGGAGCTCAACATTGATCTGCAGCAGTCGATGGACTAAACCACCGAAGAAGAAAACAGACTTCAGCATGAAGACACTCAGTGTGGATCAGAATAATATCAGCCTCATGTCTGCAGTTTACTGTCAACACAACTTTCACATCATATCACAGTTTTTCTCAGTGGCTTTGGTTCATTTCTCAGATCACAATTGAAATTCTCAAAACTACTTGTTCAATCTTCACATCATCAGAAAAGCAGTTTCTCATTTCTTTGAACAAGATCTAAATGCTTTGGTACATCCATCAAATGATTATGATCAATTCTCTGCAGTTTCCTACATTATCATTGCTTCTGTCATGTTGATCCAAATGTATTCTAATGCGTCTCTGTTGAATAGTCTCACCCCCCACAACATTTAGGCATTGATTCATCGCATAAGTCTTTACATGCAAAATGGCTGAACACGTTGTCATCAAATGTCAAACATAATTCCAGACATTTCCATTAGACTCCTTTCTAAATCTGTCCTGAATTGGTAAATTGCTCCCAGGTGAATCTTGACTTTCTCTAATGAAGGGGAATGTGTGGAAGGTCAGGAGGTGAAGGCAGACTGCTCTGTGATTCCTTCAGCTCTGCATGTGCAGTTTCCCCTCAGGAGATTGTCCTCGGTTCACATTTCTACTTTTGTTTTTTGGTTTGTTTCTTTGTGCGATACAGTGCCGTCTTTTCCTTTCTGTATCACAGTGACGCAGCCCGTCAACAAATTACAGTACAAACAGTAAAAGCACAAATGTGAATCTTGTCCAATCTCCCACATACACTAAGGTGTAACTCACAATTTACAATAACTGTCATCAAACTTTAGTCACAGTTTACATCAGAACATCCCTCCAGAGGTCACTGTTATATTGACAGCATGACTAAGCAATTTGACTGTCTTATCTGTACATTGACACAAGGACTCGTCCTTCTGATGGCACTGACATGTTCACTGATATTTACTTTTGAGAGATCAACTAAGGATTTTGAGAAAGTAACAGCCTTCTGCAGGTAATCCACGGTGTTTTGCTATTTGTACGAACTGTTTTGAGAAATGCTCTTACTGTGAGCACTTAGCTGCAATTTCTATGCCAAAAAAAAAAAAAAAAGGCAGAGACATCATGTTTGTCCTTCTACCTCTTACTGAAGACACTGCGTGTGCTTTACATTCACAAAGGTTTAGCATGGCATTGTTTTTCTTCTTCCTCTGAAACCTTTTTTCTGGTAGAACACTCCCGTATTCTTCATAACATTCTTGTCAACTCTAATTATGACACGTAACACTACTGCCACCCTGTGGCCTGTATCTGTAACTTAACACGATTTTCCTGCTGATATCGTATTGAAATTCACATTTAACTGTACATATTTAACTACATGAATATCATTATGAACCATATGAATAACTGAATTCATTACTCTCAATGAACCAAAGATACAACACTTGCTGTTTTGAAAATGTCGAGGATGATTCAAGAAATGTACAAAAGGGACTGAGAAAATCACAAAACAGAAGTAAAAAATGGTGTCTGACCTCAGAGTCTTCAGTCTACAGTTTGGACTCTCCAGTCCAGCAGACAGCAGCTTCACTCCTGAATCCAGCAGGTCGTTGTTGCTCAGGTCCAGCTCTGTCAGATGGGAGGGGTTGGACTTCAGAGCTGAGGCCAGAGAAGCACAGCTGATCTCTGACAACCTGCAGCCCCTCAACCTGAATAAAGAATAAATGATGAAGATTAAAATCCATTTCTAATCCAATCAGATGTGTTCAGGTTGTAAATGTGGAGCTCAACATTACTCTGTCCTCATCAATGAGCTTCTCCCTAAAATGAGCAGAGTGACTTTGTCATTGTGTTACTGTGGATCATCATAATGTCAGCCTTCTACAGACATCATCCAAATGTCAGCACAACATTCATACACCTATTCATGTCAACACACATCAATAACATGCTGCTGATCTCAGTCAAGTCTGAAGAACCATCAAATCAGACGTGTTGTTTCTTTGTTACTTTCATTTTCTTCTGTTTCTTCTCATTCAGAATAATCCTGAGTCATCTTATGAAACATGCTCAGACAGGTGTGTCGCCTTTCACACACAATGTTGGATGGACTGTTATTTTGATAGACTTTGACTTTGATCAGTGTTTGTCTGCTTCAGGAGTTCTGGGCTCACAAAGATCACTTCCTGTTAGTCATTGGAGGAAGTCAGCTCAATCTGCCCACATGCTCTTCTACATACACTCTAATACAGAGTCTCTTATTTAGCTGACTGGCTTCTCTATGTCGCAAAGTGCGCGTCTGTCAGAACACAGTCCACCTGTTCCCCCAAGACTCAAAGGTGAAGGCTGATGATCCGTTTATGGTGCTTTATTTTCAGAACATCCTTACAAAGGTGGTTGTGCATGTGTGTATACGTGTGTGGTTCTGGAATAAACAGAATTAATAATTATCATTAATAACCAAATACAACTCACGGTATACACAGTAATGATACGTCTTCATAACTTCCTCAAACACATGAGAACTAAAAACACACAGTCAACAGAAATACGTGTGCGTCACTTCTGTAAAAGTGAGAAAAAAAGAGACGGTCAGTGACGGAAATATAAATATAAAATAAATGACCGTTCGTATCATGACTGGCGATAACGAGCGCTTTAATCATGAGCGACACGCACTCAAAGCACCGGATAATAACCTGAATCTAACAAGTACAGAGGAACAGCGCGACAATAACACGCACCTGGTGAGCGCAACACAACTGCAACTCACTTCTCTCTGGACGTGTAACCCAGTGGTTATTTAGCCAGCCTGTTATTCAGTGTCAATAGGCACACTGTCCCTTTAAGAGCCGCAACAGTAAGCTCTGCTTTACGGCTGTAGAGCAGCTATCTCAGAGCAGGAGAGTTCGCGGGTTGCACTTGAATAATGCTGAGAGGGGAGAAGACATGGCCGAGCTGTAGCCAGTCTCCACTAGCCGTCTTGCACATCAAGTCACCAATTATACTTTTTCCTGCTAGTGGGTGGACCGGAGCCAGGCAGAGATCGCTGTGTCCCAGGACTTGCCGCCAGCCATTACCCAGCTCTGCTCGTGGACAACTTGAGTATCCGAAAACCTTTTCTTTCTATAGAGCTCTATAGTATATTTTTTTTTTGGGGTACCCAAACTTTGTTTCCTTTGTTAGGAGTTTTGTTTTTTTTTGCTAGGAGTTTCCTTTCTCCTGGATTAAGAAATAACAAATTGCGGATCGCCACAATTTGTGGAGAGGATTGACTATTCATTGCTCAAAAATAAAGGACTGATTTACCTTTGATAAACACTGCAAAGAGACTGATTGAAAAGGGACATTTCACAAGGTTTTGATTTGTGATATTTCATTTATATTGCTGGCAACTATTTGTGTTGCGGGACTGAGTCAGGTAATTTATATTGAAGCTGAAGAGAATTTATTTTATTGTATTTTATTTTTTTTTATTTTTTTTTTGTGCTTGTGTCATTACAATGAAAGAACATATTTTGGTTTAAACAAATAGACACTGATTTAAAGGGAAGGTGCGTTCCAGTCCATAAAATCTTTTATTTTATTTTATTGGACTTAGGTAGCACACTACTGCCAGACCGAGAATAAATTCCTGCTGAGTACATTTAAATCTGCTCTCATCTTTGTTTGTTGTTATTGAAAGAGGGACAAATTGATACTTGGTTACAGACGCACATCGACTCACAACCGGATGACAAACTAACGTGCAGCAACAATACGAACTTCATGCACTCAATGCAAAAACTACTCCTTCCGACAGTCTCTACTTCTGTCTGTCAAACCAGCAGTACACAGCTTGACCGGGCGCGGCCGCCCCCTTGTGGTCGGAGTCTGCACATCACCTGCCCTGCAACACAGTCTTCAGAGCAAACGCTCTAATCCACACTGTCAATGCTACAGAGGCAACGATGGACAGAAAGAGTCTGATCGCTGCACTTTGAACTTCATGTTAACGACGTTATTTACATGGAAAAGTCTTTGATTGGTTTCTCATTAAATGTTTGATTTCCATGTATTTACAGCAGGAAAAACACACGCTGCCAACAAAATGCTGATTGTGTCTCTTCTGTCTCACAGTTACAGTTTTCACTCTGTCTGTGTCACATGGTGTAAAGAGCCACAGGAAACAGGAAGTAAAGCTAACCACCACTCAAGTCGTCGTTCTGCAAGTCAGAGTTGAGCTAGTTGGACAGCAGCAGCTCCCACGCTGGAGTGAGAACATGACAGATGATTTCTGGAGAGTTTCAAAGTGGACAATATGAAATAAAGAAGACTTTAGGACAGAAATCATCATTTCAGTCCATATAAAAACTCATGGACTCGTCTCCATCAACACACAGCTGACTGACTGTGAGCTTCATCCTCAATCATCTCTAGAACTGGATCAAATGTGCACTGAGCAAAGTCAGACCATCTTCTCTTCATCTTAAATGGAACCTGGTGCCTTCTTCTACAAATCTAGACTTTTATTATTGATGCTCCTGTTTACTGGATGAGTCAGGACACAAAGTGACATCATTTTCTGACTGAAGCATCATCACATGTTGAAGTGTCACCTGTCGCTGGTGACAGATCAGACACGACACTTCAAACACCTGCATGAGGAAATATGCTTCACACTCTCTGTGCTCCTGTGTGTGTGTGTGTGTGTGTGTGTGTGTGTGTGTGTGTGTGTGTGTGTCAGAGAGAGGTTCTCTGTGTGTAAATGTACTGCATCAGTTCCTGTAAAATACTGTGCTCTGAAGGTTCTGGATAAAAAGACATTATTCCTGAAAATGTGTTGAACTTCCTTCATTTTTTATGTGTATTTGTGTCTCACAGGTAACAAAAACTACAAATGTTGATTTAATTTTAGAGGATGTTGAAGCTTAAATCCTAGTTTCCTTCATTAAACCAGTTCAAATGAAGTACAGACTAAACTCTGAGCCAAACTGTTCAGACTGTTAGACTCTGAAAAACAGCTGTTGTGATTTGTGCTCAGACAAACGCAGAAAACAAGAGAACTGAAGGAAACTTCAAACATCTGTGATGGATTGAAATTTGGTGGATATCCACTGGACAAGAGGGAAAAACATGAACTGACCTCAGAGTCTCCAGTCTACAGTTTGGACTCTCCAGTCCAGCAGACAGCAGCTTCACTCCTGAATCCTGCAGCTCGTTGAAGCTCAGGTCCAGCTCTGTCAGATGGGAGGGGTTGGACTTCAGAGCTGAGGCCACGACTTCACAGTGAGTCTCTGAGAGTCCACAGTCTGAAAGTCTGTGATGACAGAGAATATAAAAGTTAGAGAATAATAAAATCTGACAGTTTATTAATGTCACAAACAACATTAACATGAGCTGAACATGCTGTCGGTCGCTCAGCCTGAGCTGCTCAGCCATTGGTCACCAGCTTTGTGCTTTGAAGCTCCTCCTGTCCACATGTCAAAGTTTCCTTCAGCAACATAATGAACCACAAATTTCAGCTTCAGACAAAAGTGTCTGCCAAACGACCGTCATGTCAATATGTGTCATGTTTTGATTGACAGCTGCTGTGATTTGTGTTGGTTGAACTTTATTAACTGCAGTCATTTGTACTGACCTCAGTCATGTGTCTGTGTGGATTTTGAGCATCTTTAATACATCTTGTGTCACTTCATCTGCTTTTCATCTCCTGTTAAATGAATCTAATGACTCCTATTTCATCAACGTCAGACAACCTGATTCAAAAGGACTCTGAGTAAAACCTGAATCAAACCAGAATCAATCATCAATAATCAAACTGTGTTCACTGACAGCAGTTTTCTCAAGTGTCTCTGAGTTCATGTGTTCATCTCCTTCATCCAGTCATGTGTTCACAAAGTGGTGAACTCGCTCCATCCTCTATGAACCACTGAGCCTTTCCAGGATGCCCCTTTCATACCCAATCATGATCCTCTCACCTGTGACCAATCAGCCTGTTTACCTGTGGAATGTTCCAAACAGGTGTTTTTGGAGCGTTCCACATCTTTCAGTCTGTGAAACGTGTTGCTGCATCAGATTCTCAATAAGCAGATATTTACAGAAATCAATGAAGATGATGAGGAAGAACATTCAATATATTGACTTTGAGCTGTTCTCAGGTCAGTTTGTGTCAGAGAGGATCAGATCAGGTGATCACTTCCTGTTTGATTGATGTTTTCCACAGCGTACCAACATGTCTGCTGTAATAAGAACTAAAGGTTGTATTACTACAGTTGTATTTGCAGTAGTTGTATCAGGTGGAGGTCAGCTGGCTGAAGTTCATGTTTTGGAACAAAGACTAAACTGAGCTTGTTGATGATGGAGATCCCTCCACTGAACTCAACCTGCTGAGCTCTCCTTCACTGGCACAATCAACCTGGAGGTCGTCCCAGGAGCTGACTGTGTCATGAGCTGCTGTCTGAGTAAATCAGGTGCTCAGTACACAAAGACTGCGGCTGCACATTCAATGAAAATCACAGTGGAAATGTGTGCTGCTGTTTGCTCTGCACATCTCGCCTCTAGTGTTACTGTGGTGAAGAACAAAGTTCATCAGTTTGAACATTAAATATCTTTGAAATGAATTCAATGAATAAAAGTTGAAAAAGATTTACAAATCACTGCATTCTGTCTGATTGACATTTCAGAAAGCGTTCTGACTTGTTTGGAATCAGGGTAAAACTTTGACCGTGTGGAAGTTAACTGTGTAAAGTGTGTATCTTTAACACTGACGGCTTCAGCTTCACGTTGCTCAACAGTGTTGATAATCACATCTGGACTTACAGAGCCTTTCTGCAGTTCCTCACAGCTGGAATCAGTCTCCGTCGTCCCTCCTCTAATGTGTTGTACTTGTTCAGGTCCAACTCATCCAGAACCTCCTCTGACATCTGCAGCATGTAGGCCAGAGCTGAGCAGTGGATCACAGAGAGTCTCTTCATTGATCTGTTCTCTGACTTCAGGAACTCTTGGATCTCCTGATGTACTGAGCGGTCATTCACCTCCATCAGACAGTGGAAGATGTTGATGCTTCTGTCAGGAGAGATGTTTTCAGTGTTCATCTCCTTCAGGTTCTTGATGACTCTCTGGATGATCTCTGGACTGTTGTCTGTCTGACCCAGCAGGCCTCCTAAGAGTCTCTGGTTGGACTCCAGAGAGAGGCCATGAAGGAAGCGGACAAACAGGTCCAGGTGACCATTTTTACTCTTAAGAGATTTCTCCATGTTGGTCCTCAGAAACACATCCAGGGATGGGTGGTGGCTTTCATCATTTACAGAAGATATAAAAAAATTTTCCTGAAAAAACCTTTGTTCTGATTCGCTGTATTTGTCGTCTTTCAGGAAAGTCTTGAGGACCTCTGAGTTCCTGTTGGTGTAACAGTGGAACATGTAGACTGCAGCCAGAAACTCCTGAATGCTCAGATGAACAAAGCAGTAGACTGTTTTCTGGAAGATCACACACTCTCTTTTGAAGATCTCTGTACAAACTCCTGAGTACACCGAGGCCTCAGTCACATCAAGACCACACTGCTCCAGGTCTTCTTGGTAGAACATGATGTTTCCTTTCTCCAGATGTTCAAACGCCAGCCTCCCCAGCTTCACAAGAACTTTCCCATCAGCCTCCGTCAGCTCCTGTGGACTCGTCTCATGTCCCTCATCATACTTCTGCTTCTTCCTCTTTGTCTGAACCAGCAGGAAGTGTGAGTACATGTCAGTCAGGGTTTTGGGCAGCTCTCCTCTCTGGTCTGGAGTCAACATGTGCTCCAGAACTGTAGCAGTGATCCAGCAGAAGACTGGGATTTGACACATGATGTGGAGGCTCCTGGAGGTCTTGATGTGTGAGATGATTCTGCTGGACAGATCTCCATCACTGAACCTCCTCTTGAAGTACTCCTCCTTCTGGGCGTCAGTGAAGCCTCGTACTTCTGTTACCCTGTCAACACATTTAGGAGGGATCTGATTGGCTGCCGCAGGTCTGGAAGTTATCCAGATCAGAGCCGAGGGAAGCAGATTCCCCTCAATGAGGTTTGTCAGCAGCACGTTGACTGATGACTTCTGTGTGACGTCACAAACGAGCTGATTGTTGGTGAAATCCAGTGAAAGTCTGCTTTCATCCAGGCCGTCAAAGATGAACAGAAGCTTACAGACAGCCAGCTGCTCTGCTGTCACCTTCTGTAACGTTGGATGGAAAACACGGAGCAGCCCGAGAAGACTGTACTGCTCATCTTTGATCAGGTTCAGCTCCCTGAACGAAAGCACAACCACCACACTGACATCTTGGTTTTCCGAGCCCTCTGCCCAGTCCAGAGTGAACTTCTGCACCGAGAAGGTTTTTCCAACGCCAGCGACGCCGTTGGTCAGGACCACTCTGATGTGTCTCTGTTGGTCAGGTAAGGCTTTGAAGATGTCCTGGCACTTGATTGGGGTCTCATGGAGGGTCTCCATCTTGGAAGTTGTCTCAAGCTGCCTCACCTCATGTTGGGTATTAACCTCTTCACTCTGTCCCTCTGTGATGAAGAGCTCAGTGTAGATCCTGTTGAGGAGGGTTCCACTTCCTGTTTCATCACTTCCTTCGGTCACACGTTCACATCTCCTCCTCAGACTGATCTTATGTTCATCTAAAACCTCCTGAAGACCACCATTCACTAAAAAAGAGAGAAAATGAGACAAAACAAAGACAATTTGACAATCTGCTGATTATTTTCATGATCAATAAAGAACAATAAAGAAGATATAAAGAAGTGAAGGTTTATCAGTCCACTTTGGGTGAACATCACAAATTCTCCTTCTTCTCTCTCCTCTGACTGTCGCTGTGTGTTTGACTGACAGCAGAGGCGACAGGCTGAGCCTCAGCAGCTCTTCATGTGAACAGATCACTGTGGCTGTTCCTTCCTCCCAGCAAGATTTCAAACTGATCCACTGATCAAATAAAGAAACACACTGCGTTTCATACAGCTGCTTCACAATGAAAGCTTTTGATGGTGGGTGAACACAGAGAGACAAAAAGAGCTCCATGTGTTGATTCAATCAGTTCAGCTGCAGACGTCTCTCTGATCAGCAGTGATGGACACAGGACACCCAGGTGGACGCTAATGTTCACTGCTGTTCCAGTGCGATGATGACGCACGATGACGTTCCAGACGTCAGCATGTAAATATTGTCTGACATCAGACACAACTGTCAACTCGTCGCACTCCATTTCTATCTCATCATCATCATCATCATCATCATCATCATCATCACATGAAAGACTTTAAAACCACCATGTTTCCCTGTTTTGACATTGAACGCAGGTTAAACTTTAAAAACTCTGCATGTACGTGATCATTTTGGTGTGAAAGTGGTTTAATGTTCAAGTCTTCAAAATCAGGAACGAGGCTTTACGCTCACAGTCGGGCGCTCACGGACGGTGTTTCAGAGTGACGGACAATAACTTAGACTTCCTCTGTCTCACTGAAACCTGGCAGAAACCAATGGACTGTTTTACGCTGCAGCAGACCACCCCCACAGGACACTCCTCCATGAACAACCACGTCCTGAGGGGCGAGGAGGTGCTGTTGCTGCTGTTTTTAGGAAGGATTTTAGAACTGTCTCCATCTCCATTTCCTCTGCTCTCTCATTCGAACACTTATCCTTCAAACTCCCTGGTCCCACCCCCCCGGTCACTGCCATAATCGACCGCCCCCCCAAACCGAACCCCTCATTCCTCTCCGACTTCTCCCACTTTGTCACCCAGTTATCTGCCATATCACCCTCTGTCCTCCCTCTTGGGGACTTTAACCTCCACATTGACAATGCTAACTGTAAATCTGCTTTGACCTCATGGACCTGCTTCAGTCCCTCCACCTCACCCAGCACGTCAACTTCCCCACCCACATCCTCGATCTGGTCTGCTCCTCTGGTCTCTCAATCCCGCACATCTCCAGCCTTAATCTCCACATCTCTGATCACCTGGCAATAATTATGGACATGACCCCCCCCCTCCATGTCTCCTTCAGAAGCCTCAAATCTCCCCCTCTGTACTTTCTGCTTCACTGTCCACCGCCATGTCACATTCACAACTGACCATTGTAACTCCTTTCTCTCCTTTTTCCAAAGTAAAATTGATTCCATCCACAGCAGCTTATCCACCTCACCCGCCCCTCCTTCCTCCCCCTCTCCTCCCCCCATTCCTCTCAACATTCCCCCTCTGGTTCATTTCTCCCCGGTCTCCCCCCTGGAACTGTGCAAATACATCACTCAACACCTCCCTCAGTACTGGCTCTGTCCCCAAACCTCTCAAACTTGCCTCTGTTACATCCATCCTCAAGAAACCTGGACTTGATCCAACCTCCCCTTCTTATCAAAAACTCTAGAACGCGTTGTTGCCGCCCAGTTGAAAACCCATCTCACCTCCAGTAACTTCTACGAAACCTTTCAGTCTGGATTCTGCACCAAACACAGCACAGAAACAGCTCTTCTCAAAGTCACAATGATCTCCTCCTCTCAGATTCTGCAGCCTTCCACGGCATCAACCACTCCATCCTCCTCTCCCGTCTCCAATCCTCCCTCAACATCACTGGCACCGCCCTCACCTGGTTTAAATCTTATCTCACCAACAGACAACAGTTCATCAAGATCAATATCTGCACCTCCTCCACCGCCCCCCCCAGTCCCACGGTGTACCGCAAGGTGCTTGGTCCTCTCTTCTTCATCCTCTACCTCCTCCCCCTCTGTGACATCATCCGTCGCCACAACCTTCAATTCCACTGTTACGCTGATGACATTCAACTTTACATCTCCACCAAAACCATCTCCACCCGAACCCACACCACTCTCACCACCTGCCTGACTGAAATTAAACTCTGGAAGCAAAAAAACTTTCTCAAACTTAACTGTGACAAATCTGACCTCATCATAATTGGCCCCAAATCCCTCACAAAGTGCCCCCACCTCTCCGCCACCATCGATAACAACACTCTGTCTCCCTCCACTCACATCCGCAACCTCGGCGTGACATTCAACACAAACTTCACATTGAACCCCACATCAATCACAGAACCAAAACTGCATTCTTCCACCTCAGCAACATTGCCCGTCTCCGCCCATCTGTCTTTGTCAGCCGCCGAAACCTTCATTCACGCCTTTGTCACTTCCCGTCCAGACTACAGCAACAGCTTTCTCTTCGGTTCCACCTCCAAAGCTCTCAATAAACTCCAGTCATCCAAAATTCTGCTGCCCGACTCCTCACTTTATCCTGTATGGTCCTGTTGTTTTTATCTGACCCTTCTCCTGTAAAGCATCTTGAGCATCGTTAAAAGCACTCTACAAATAAAATGTGTTATTATTATTATTATTATTATTATTATTATTATTATTATTATTAAGTCTTCAGCCTGAAAACCCAAAAACTAAACGTGGCTCTTGAAGCAGGTCAGCGTATTTGATGAAGTTCATGTTCTCACATGTTTCTTGACATTTTTGGTTGGTGTGTTGAATGAACTGATTGTGAGTCTCCAAATAAATGTCATGAGTTGTAGAAGGTCACAGTTTTAAGATGTGTGGATGGACAGTCTTACTTTGTACAGTGCAGATCTGACTGACTGTCTGCAGTTCAGATCTTGTTCTGGGTCTTTTTCCACACTGGGGACAGCAGGAGTCTCCTGGTGAAGCAGACTGGTCCCAGTATGAGGTGATGCACCGTCTGCAGAACCAGTGTCCACAGCTGGTAGAGACTGGATCCTTCAGGACGTCCTGACACAAACCACAGCAGGACGGCGTCTCCTCCACACAAACATGACTCCTCTTCTTCTCTCTGTAAAGACATTTCTTTGTAACTTCAACCATTTGTTGCTTGTTGTTGAAAAATATCCAGATTTGTCCGACAGTCGAGCAGCTCAGATGCTCACAGAGAACAGTGAAAGTGTCCTTACGTTTCTGTTTGAGTTCAACCTTCAGACTGTCATGAAATGATTGTTCCTTTGATTTCAACTCTCCTGCTTTCAAGAACATTCACAAACTGCTCTTCCTGTCTGTCTGTCTGTCTGTCTGTCTGTCTGTCTGATTAAACACTGATCTGACTGCAGTTTGTCATTAATACAAACTCAACGCTTCCTGCAGCGACTTCACAGTAAAATCCTTCCATCAAAGAGCCGATCGTGTCCTTTACTGTTTCACACTCACTTTGGCAGCTTAACTTGGGTCAGTTCACTTCAAACTGAGATTCGAAGTCTTCCTTTCTCATGCACTGATCACTTTAACACAAGGACTGTCCATGGATGTTTGTTCTTCACCTTTACCAACAATATATGATGGAGACAATCTCAACTCAAAGCTTCACTTACTGATGACTCAAAGTGTTCATCAAGGTGAGCAAAGCTCTTCTACAAATGACTTTTTACCACATGATGGACAATTATGACACCAGCTGATTCCAGATGCATCTGCTCACAACAGCTGATCTGACGAAGAGTCAAAGCAACAAAATGTTCTGAGGACAATTATGAGGAAATTCACTTCACATGTGAAGCAGATTCTTTCACATTCTGAATAGTTGCAAATGTTTACAGCAACTTCAACGTGAGGCCAAAAACGTCTGAACATCTTCTCCAAGTGTAAATGTTGAAATGGAGCTTCTCAAGAGTTTGGCTGAAGAAATAAAATAAGGTCGATCTTAGTCTGAAACTCTATCTGCAGGAAGAGTTCTGCATCATCAACATGAATCTTGTGCAGAGGATTTTGTCTTCATCCTCAATGCATCATCTTCCATCAGGTCAGTTTACAGTAAAAACAGGGTCTTACTTTGAGTCTGAGGGTCCAGGTTCATTCCTGAGGTTTGGAGGTTGATCTTTGGACCGGTTGCTCTTCATGGACAGACAGCTGGACACTGGACACTCTGCCCTCTGTCTGCTGTCCTCAACTCTGCAAACACCAACATGTTTTTCTTGGTTCACATGAATCCTTGATCAATTCTCTGATGAAGCCATTTCTGAAGCTCTAAACACACAAACTGCTGCTACTGTCCATAATGAGGAGCTGTGAAGTCTGAATCAGTCTTAGATTAGATTACAGCTTTTCTAGGTGACTGACAGCTGTCACAGCTTCTAAGATGAAGATGCTACCAGTGATTTCTCTTCATGTCACTAAAGGTTGGTTGAATTTAGGCTGCAAAGACATTTTAGTCACATTTTTAATCTACAAACACAAAATCAAAACAATGAAAACACAACATCAGCAGAAGAAACTGGAAGTCAGTCAGAGAAATTAGTTAATAGCAGTTTTCTTACTTTGAGTCTGAGGGTCCAGGTTCATGACTGAGGTTTGGAGGTTGATCTTTGGACCGGTCGCTCTTCATGGACAGACAAACACTCATCTTCTGGTCTGAAGTCAGTCTGAGAGGTGAAACAGTGACACTGACGGTGAGCTCAGAACACAAGAAGCAACAAACAAGTGTGTTCAAGAAACTGACACACACACACACACACACACACACACACACACACACACACACACACACACATACGATCAGTAATCAATCACTTCACTCCACAGTAGTTTAGTATTTGGGCCAAAAGACCAAAACAGATGCAGCGTTTCCCTGGACTCTCCACAAAAGCTCAAACTTTCATCAATGTTTTTCTTCAATTTCTGTGACTAGTTGGATAAAATAAGTGAAATATTTCTAATGAAACTTCTTTGACCTTGTTAGTATTAAAAATCTCTCCAACAATCGTGGACCGATGTGACAAAGCAGCAGGAGGACTCGTCATGTTTTGCTGGAAGGGTTTCTGGATCGTCTTATTCTGAGCTCGCCGTGAAAAACACCTTTCAGCAGCAGCTGCCTCAGTAATATCCCACAGTAAAGGCTGGCGGCCATTTCCCCGATGACCTTTAATCAGAGAACACCTGAGGGCATCGAACACAGCTCAAAGTCCTCTGGTGAAACAGGGACTCCACAGTGCCAAATTCATTCAACATAATTAGAAAGTCGACCGTGTTGGTTGAAGAACCGACTGAGCAACACAATATTATTATTAGACCGCTGCTGTAAAAACAGATTTATGTTTCTATAAAATACTTCGATTGTTCCACATAAAAACCAGTGAGGAGTAAATTCATGCTGGGAGATCAAGGACCACGCCAGCAGCACTTGTCTATGAAATGAAGAGTTTAGGGGGATTCTGTCAGCGTTATAAGATCACAGCAACATCAACTTCAGACCACCACCTGAGGAGAACACGTGATGGGAATAAGGTTCCATGAGGAACCCCACACTTGAAGTAACACCAAGTCCAATTCATTCTGAAGGTGTGCTTCAGTTCGCTGAAGTCCAGAAAATTAAAGCCACCTTCGCCGCACTCGATCATCAGGAAACGGCTCAGGAGCAGGAAGTGATGTCACTGCCATAAACGTGTCCATGCAGCCGACAGAGGTCACGAATGGATCCTCAGGTCGACGCCTCCGACGTCTCTGCTGCAGGACGCAGACATTCAGCTGGAGTTGACTAAACATGGCAGAGAGTGAGGACGGAGAGGAGCTGATCCTGAGGGAGTCCACGTTTTTACTCTTTGTCTGTCTAAACTGAGCACGACCTGCTGAAACCAGTTCAAGGAAGTAACACACAATCTGTAGCTCTGACACACACACACACACACACACACACACACACACACACACACTCAGAGTTTACAGTACAGTAAATCCAGCCATCAGTTCACCTGGTCAGCTGCTTGTTTTCTCGGCCTTCACTTGGTTTCCTGTTTATTCTTCAGCCAATCATGACTTTGTGTCCACAGCTGAGTCAAACTGTTGACTTCATTCTCACATGTCTGTCCTCTACAGTCCACAGGCAGAAAACGGACTCACACTTTAACAGTGAACTCATGAAAATGTTGGATTGACACTCACCCTGCCTCAGACTTCAGCTCTGCTCCGTCTGCTCGGTCACTCAAAATGGAGTCTGAGCTGTTTTTCACTTTACTTTCACTTTCAGGGTTCCTCCCTGTTCACTCATATGAACCTGGATCACCTGGATCAGTGTTGCTCCTCCCCTCTCCATTTACAGGAAATCAGCTGAGTCTCTCTGTGTGCTGCTCACAGATCAGATGTGTTTCTGAGTGTTTATGTTGGCTTGAACAGCCTGAATTTAAAGGCTTTTTGTCGACATGTTGATGCTTCAGTGTTTAAATGATGAAATCATGTTTAGTTGAAGTTCCAGCTGAACGTGTTTTTACAGACTGACAGGAAACACAAACTCTTCATCTCAGCTCATTTTCAGCAGTCAGCAGTTAGTTTTTTGGATGATTTATTGACTCTTTGTGGCCAAATCATCTTCTCCATGTGTTCAGGTTCATGTCAGATGGCGCTGTGTTCTGCGCCGCCTGCTGCAGTCGCTCCGTCGTTTTCGTCCCTTCTCGTTCGTTTCGTGTGTTTTCGTCCCTTCTCGTTCGTTTCGTGTGTTTTCGTCCCTTCTCGTTCGTTTCGTGTGTTTTCGTCCCTTTTCCTTCTTTCTTTCTCTCTTTGCTGCTCACTGTGTCGCAGACTGTTACGTGTGACGTGTGTGTGCGGCGGACAGAGACGCGGAGCGGGAAGGAGCAGTGAGGAGGGCCTTTTTTTTTTTTTTTTTTTAATCTTTATTGACAGAGATGAACAGGGGTGAGAGGGTTACATGCGCAAATAAAATAATCCCAATTAAAGGTCACATGAAATCACAGAGTGCAGGAGAGGAAAACAAAGTGTTCCATATATTTCTGGTCGGCCGACACAAAATCATTCAAAAACATGGAAACAAAGAAAACAGTTCCAGCGTCTTTATGGCTCTCTTGTTTTCAGATTGAGTAATTGCATTAATGTTCTGTTTGATTTCCTTTTCCAGACGGTAAGAACATAGTATTTGGTTCGTGAATTTCCGGTTGTGGATATGAACTTTGGCTGGTAGGGGCTGGCTCAGGGTTTTATCGCCAGGTTCATCCAGGGAGTGCCGGCCAGAGCACCACTTAAGGCCGTTCAGAGTATGTGCAGATAAAGAACTGAGAGGCAGATGTGGTATTTCCTTCTCTTTACTTTCTCGTGGATCATCACATACAGGGTACAAATCTTGGGTGGGCAGGTGTGTGTGTGTGTGTGTGTGTGTGGTTTTTCTAACACAACAACAGTCTAATATGAACAGACAACAATCAAATGAGGTAGATAATAAACAAACACTCAGCACACAGATTTCACAGAACTGTCTCACTTATCAAGTCACCATCATTTGCACATATTGCTTCCGGTAACCGAACTGGCATGATGCTCTTATCGTGAACGTCCACTTTCTACGCTACTTCCGGCGACAATTAGCGTTACGCATCGGCCATAAACGCTACTTTAAACTAGTTATCCTGCCTTTTAGTGCAGCGACAACACCCCCTAAACTGTACTTGGAACAGCTAATAAACATAAAAGTATGATTGTAAATGAACACGATGTATTTAGCGCAAGCACAGGTGAGCTAGGTGGCTATCTAGCAGGGCTGGACAACGAGCGACACGGCAGGTAATTAAAGCGATTAATCTCTGAATTCTCGTCTGCGTCAGCCAATATCGATTATGCACAACCACATCAACACAGAAACATAACACAGGTGATACGATGGCGGTACTCACTCGTCATTCACGCACACACGACTCACACTGAAGTCAGGGTCCTGCACAACTGAAGCTCACGCACTCACGTTTTCGCCGTGTGACGTCACTCACAACAGACCCGTGAGCTGGCTTGCCTATAAAATTAGGACTGAATTGAACACTGAGAAATATGTCATTTAAGGCATATCAACAATAGTCAATACAATAAACTGGCGACTTTGGGGCCTTTTCTACAAGAGGTGACGGCTCAGTTTCAGGCAACGTGACATTTTTAAACAACAGAATTACACCAGAGGGTGTTGCATCAAATACTATTGCGTTTTCTTTTGGAGGGATAGGAAATGTGTATTTATTTAAGAATTCTGAGTGTGACAACAATGTGCCGTCTGCTCTGAGAAGCTGACTGACTAAAGTTATGCCATGAGTGAACCTGGTCTCTGCAAAAAGCGATCTGTGTTTGGACACTTTGTCCCTGTTGTTCCACATATAATATCTATGGGGGCTGAAGTTATGTTTAGAAACCAGAGACCAGGAAAGAAGTGTCTGTTTATGGAAGCTGGCTAGTTTTGTGGGCAGTTTTTCAATATTGTAGGAGCAGAGTAAGAAAAAATGAAGGCCACCGACTTTGGAAAATATGTAGTTGGGAATGAAGTTCCAGACTGATGTTGGGTTTCTAATGAACTGTCTGATCCAGTTGATTTTGAATGTGTTATTCAGGCTGGAAAAATCAAGAAAGGTAATCCTCCATTTTCAGGGGAATTCAATGAAGTTGATTTTTTGATATAATGGATTTTATTTTTCCACACAAAGTTACAGAGAATGTTGTCGACAGCTGCGATGGTCTGTTTATTTCCATCCAGAGGTGTTGCTGCGTAGGTGAGCCGAGATCAGCCCTCTGCTTCAGACTGAAGAACTCGGCCCTGGAGGGACACATGTCTCTGGAGCCGAGAGCTGAAGGTTTTCTGTGTTTGTTCTACGATGGGGTTAACGTTGGTAGGATGTATGTTGGAGATGATGTACTATTACAGTTTTTGAGTGGGAGCAGTTCACACTTACTCAGATTCAGGTGAAGTCCGGATGCTGTGGAAAAAACAGAAATTCGGTTAATAGCAACTGAAATTTGTGAGGCATTTTTAGAAATAAGGAAGTGTCGTCTGCCAGTGGGCTGATGATGATTCCCTCTCTGCTGTCGTTCATCCCTTTGATGGGGCTCTGTTCAATGAAGTCAGAGAGCAACTGGGCTCATATCAGAAATAAATATGCTGACACAGGACAAACCTGCCTAATTCCACAACCTAAATGTGGACGTGGAGAAGCACCTGTGTGCATTTTGATTGAACAATTCGCTTTCTTATCCATGGGTTCTACTGCTGAACAAAAGTACTTACCAAGGCCAAATTTCTGTAGTGCCTGGAACATAAATTCATGTTCAATGGTATCAAACGCTTTGCAAAAGTCCAAAAATAAAATAAAGCTGTCATCAGGGCAGTATTCAGCCTAATCAGTAAGATCCAGAACAAGTCTGATGTTGTTAGATAGACGTCTGCCCTTCATGAATCCTGTGTGTGTTTCATCAATCGTGTCATCCAGCACTGCTTTAAGTCTTTGCCAAAGATTCCAGCTCAGATTTTCTGATCGTTATTGAGGAGACAGGTTGGTCTCCAGCTATCAGTGCGGAGCGAGTCCTCGTTAGGTTTAGGGATAAGTGTTAAAAGCCCCTGATATGAGGTAGGAGGAAGAGTCTGGTCATGGATGCTTTGGGTGACACTCCATGGAGGAAGGAGGCAGGTTTACCACAAAGTGTGTAAAACTCAGATGTCAAGCCGTCAGCTCCAGATTTATTTAAGTTAAGTTGCTGAACGGCCGATCTGACTTCTTCTAAGGTGACTTGCTTGTCACAGAGGTCCTTTGGTCCAAACTGATAGATTTTAACTGAGAGAGATTTGGTTGCATTTTCATCATGTTGTGATTCATATGGGTTCCTATAAAACCTTAAACAGTGTTGGATACCTCTTGTGGATCATCTGTGACAGCTCCGTCTATATTCACTTTTTGGATGCAGGTCGCTCTGCTGCGTGACTTTTCCAGCCTACAGACATACGCTGTGTTTTGCTCCCCTTCGTCCAGCCGTTGCTTTCTGGATCTCACATAAGCTCCTTCTGCTCTAACTCTGTATGTTTCATCTAGTTTGAGCTGCTGCTCAGTTCGTTCTTGTTTAGGTCTTTCTTTCTCAGACAGTTGCTCTTCTTAGCGTGATTTAGTTTTGGTTCCTGTCGCAGAGCTTGGTGCAGTCACCTCACCGAGACGCCATCACCCGCCTGCCACTTCAGCTCCAGTAGCTTTTTTGTTTTTTTTAAGTGCTTTATTTAGGCATAATAGGCTTAACAGCATCGTCCAACATTTAAGAAAAGCAGTATATACATAGGTAAACATACACAGCAAAAAACCAGGGGAAACCAAGGGTTAGGACATATTGGAATAAAAGGGGGAGAAGAAGGAGGAGAAAAAAAAGAAGAAACAACCAAACAAAACAAAACAAAACAAAAACAAAACAAAACAAAACACAAACAAACAGACAAGAAAAAGAGACGTTGCCAGAAATGAACATGAATAGCGTCTGTCTGCTGCATCGAGCCTCTCAGAGACACACTTTGTTTTCATGGCTTTTTTATTTTTACTGTCTTTCATTGACGTTGCCTATCGGTGGATTTCTTGGGTGAATTGTTCCAGACTGGGTTTGGATTCTGCCCATTTTTTTTGTGGATATGGAATTTGGCCATGAGCACAATCAGTTGTATGAAAAATGCTTTTGTCCATTTTATTGTTTTCAAAAAAATAAAAAAGTCCTTTTCCTGTAGAATGATCGTCTGTCCAGTTGTTCTTCTTATGAAGTGCTGAACGTCCATCCAGAATATTTTACAGTACATTTATAGAACAGGAGCTGGATTGTTTCGTTCTCCCTTCCACCAAAAACACAGAGAAAGTCCACATCAACCTGAAATCTGTCCAGAGTCTTTCTTGCTGGATGGATGTTGTGCATTATCTTGAAAGACACTTCCTTCACTTTGTTTCCAGTCCAGAACCTTCACCAGCCAACCAGGCTTCGCTCCAGCTGACGTCACCATCCTGAGAGGTCCAAAAGAACTGCCCTGGTGGCAGAGTCGTGATTTGCAAGCAGTTTCTAATATATTTACTGGAGCAACGTTTCTTTGTGACATCTGATCCATCAGTGAAAAGGGCGCTGAGTCCTCCTCAGAGACTCCTGAGCCTCTGAGGAGGTGCAGTGTGCCCCCTGGTGCAGCATCAGAAACTAAAGCGTCTTCTTTTGGTGAAACTGGTAACTTAAGTTCTGCCTGTAAATCCGTTTCCACGCGAGTAGGGCTTGTTTGTTTGTGGAAGTTGGAAAGTTTGATGGCTAATTTTTCAATTTTCTAATTACATTTCAGTAGAAATTTTACTCCACCAACACCATTGAAGACATGCTCAGGGAATGTGCTCCAGATGTTTTCATTTCTTTGATCACATTTGATAACCATTTCACTTTAAAGGTATTGTTCAGCGTTTGTAAACTCAGTACCTCCATACCACCTCTACTCCTGTTGTTACACATAATCCCTTTCTTTAAGCAGCGACATTTATTCCTCCAAATGAAGTTAAACAGAATTTTATCTAAGCTTGTGCAGATTGCAGGAGGCATTGCTAATGATAAGGAGACATAAACAGACCTTGATGCACCTTCAGCCTTCGAGAGAAGCACTCTCCCATTCAGCGAGGTCCCTCATCAGCCACATATTAAAGCTTTTGCTCACTTGTTGAATTATTGGATTATAATTCAGATCGCAGCGGATGTTTGCATTCTCATCAATCACACCACCTAGATAAGAAACTGAGTTTTTCACAGGAATACTGCTGTGTCATCAGCCAGTTGAGATCATCTGAATTCTCTGTCTGGAGCTCTGACACCTAGAAATGGACATTTTTGGATATGCACTGCCACAACCTGTGCAGCTGGCAAAAATCAAAGAGGACTCAGCGGACGGCCTCGTCTGATATCAAATCTGGGGCTTGTTCCGTTTGTTAGCGTCACTGAGCCGTTGCATCCTGTATAGAAAGTTCTGACCGCTTTCAGGAATCCTCCTCCAAATCCCAAAAATTGAATAACCCTGCTAATAAACAGTGACTAATGGCATCAAAGGCTGTGTAAAAGCCGATGAACAAGATAAGGCTATCATCCAATGTATAATCGTCATAGTCGATCATATCCAGCGCGAGTCGTATGTTACTGGTTTTGTTTCTTCCAGGCATAAAACCAGACTGTTCTTCATCGATAGTTTCATTTAATCCCGCTTTAATCTTCTGGCAAATATCAAGGCCAAAATTTTGCCATCGTTGTTCAGTAGACTGATCGGTCTCCAGTTCTCAGTGTTGAGTTTCTCTTGTTGTGGTTTTGGAATTAATTTGATCAGACCTTGTTTCAAGGTTGGGGGCAGCTCCTCTTTTTCTAGAGCTTCCTCAAACATCGCTACCAAAAAAGGAGCTGATGTTGTATTGAAATCTTTACAGAACTCACCTGTTAGTCCGTCATTACCTGGAGTTCTGTTGTCTTTGAAAGCATTAATACGGATTTGTACATCTATTATATTGATTTTTGATCACATATTGATTCAAACTTATCATCAATTTTTTTAGGCTCTGGTTCTTTTCCTTTCAGAAACATATCCATATCATCTTCATTCAGCTGATCTGACCCACACAGTCCCTCATAGAAACTGGCCACAAACTGAGAGATTTGCTTTTCATCATCACATACGAGATCATTGATTCTGAGTTTACTCAGTGAAGGTTGTTCAAAGTTTCTCTTTTCTAAATTAAAAAAGTATTTTGTGCATTTCTCACCTCGTTCTAGCCATTTTCTCCGGGATCTGACAAAAGCCCCTCTGGCCTTGTGCTTGTGCAGATGTCAGTTCTATCAGCTCTTCTTCCCACAGATTTATTCGACCTGATAAACTCATCACTTTTCCAACAGTTTGAAATTCTTTCTTTATTCATTTTAGAGAGTTTTTACTTACTAATATAGCCAGGTTCCCGATTTCAAACTTCATCAGCTCCCAGCATTGTCCAACATTTTAAGAATCTTTGCTTGTTTCCAATATTTCTCTATGACTTCTTGGCTTTTCTTTTTTTTTCTTTTTTTTAATTCTCTGTCATGTATCAGGGTTTTATTTAGTTTCCAGTATTCACGTTGGAGTTATGACTCCTTGTTCCCAAATTAATTCTAACTGTTACGCTTTTGTGACCTGTAAGAACTGCTGGTTCTATCGTGACCGAATCCACTTTGTTTTCAATATCTGATGAGATTAAGCAGAAATCTATTGGTGATTGAAGAGAGCCATCTTTATGGCTCCATGTCTATGCTTTTTATCTAAGATCCTGTGTCTCCAGATGTCAATCAAGCTGATCCTGTCACAAACATTTTCCTCTTCATTTATTTGTTTCTCTCTGGGAGGCCATCTATCCATGCTTTCATCCATCACTGTGTTAAAGTCCCCACCCCATAAAACTTTAGCTGAGGGAAAGGTTGAGAACAGTCGAGCGATCTTATTTTCCAGTGTTGAGAATAACCTTATATTCAACTGCTCATTACTGAAAGCATAGGTATTTACAAGAATGAACTGAAAGTGGTCACGTTCTGTTAGGACAATTATCCATCTCCCATTTGTATCTGCAAAATGATTCATGACGTGGCCTTTGAATTTCCCGAGCAAGATAGCGACCCCTGCTGATCTGTTGCTGCCATCAGAAAACCATGTATCCTCACCCCACCGACTCCAACAAATCTGATTGGACAGCAGGAGTTTCTCGAACAAAATAAAAGTCTGCGCCTTTTTTCTGGCAATGTGAAAAGAGACATTTCCTCTTCAATTGATGTTTGATACCCCTGGCATTGACAGAAAGAATACAGACTGACATCCAACAACGAACAACAAGAAAAAAAGGAAAAGAAATGAAGACACAATAATCGCACCTACTCAGAAACCTCTACTGTGACTGTCTACTGCAGCAGATCAGACCGCATTTCAACTTAAGATTTACTCTCTGCACTTCTCTCCGAGGAAACAAACAAAAAACAAACAAAAATAATAATAAAAAATGTTTTCGGCAGGCAAGCTAACCTATTAGAAATATTCCAGAGACAGAGCAAAGAAGAGAAGAAAAAAATGGTGTTAAACTCTGTCAGAGAAAACGAACCAAACCAAAAACACATCAAAAAACCAAAGTTGTGGGAGCCTGTTAGAAATGTTTCAGAGAGCGAAGGGGAGAAACAAAGAAATCAGAAATCAGGACGCACCAACAGCCAACGGCTGCAGTGTTACTGAGGAGAGAAAGAGAGAGGAAACACTAAAGGAGCAGACATCTTACATGTCCTCGGCTGTGACTCTTCTACCATCGATGTAGCCGTGCGCTCCTCTGAAGCGGCCTTCTCCCCTCTTTCCTTTCCTTCTCTACCTGCGGCCACAGCTGATTCCTGGATTCCTTGGCTTCTTGTGTCAGGTCCTCCATGATCTTCATTCTTCTTTCTTTGAGGAACTCTGCTCTTCTGGCATCCCTCCAGATCTTATCCCGATGGGATCTTGACAGAAAGCCTACTGTGACGCGGCGGCTGGAGCGCTCGTGTCCGGAGCGTGGACCCACTCGGTGCACGATGTCCACCGTGAGAGCCAGCTGCTTCGCAATACCGGGGGAGATTTGGCCGAACAGGTCAGTGCCGATTTTCCTGATATCCTCCCCGTCTTCTCCGGTGTCCCCGCAACTCGTAGCTTCCATCGTCTGGAGCATCGATGTCGTTGTATTTGTCACGGAGCTCCGTGCTCGTTTTCCCCAGGGCTGCGGCTTCTGCCTGGAGGGTGTTCACCTGTCCGGCCATGTCCTCCAGCCGTCCCCACAGAGCCTCCAGGGAGTCTGAGACACTCTTCGTTGTTTTTGTGTTTTCTCTCACTGCGTCCTCCAGTGACTGGAGTCGATTCACCTTGTCTCTTCTCTGTTCTCTCCAGAATGCTGAATGACACCATTTCACAGTCCTCCGACTCATCGCTCGCCGCTTTCTTTTTTCTCTCTTTGATTTTGGCCCTGTGGGGGCTTCAGGTAAGTGTTCCGGGGTCGGTTCACCTTCCTCATCAGTGAGGCTGTCTATTACCTTCAGTTGGTCGTCCAGGCAGTTACGTGCACAGGCATGCATCGTATTTCTGAAGTTTCTGTCCACATCCATCACAGTGATGTCTGAACTCACTCCGGTAACTCAGCCCGACGCTGAAATGTTTGTAAGGCACGTGGAGGAGGAGTCCGTCTGTTGCTTGGTGCTTGTCCCAAAGTCAGTTTCAGAGCAAGTTCATTCAGTTGTTTTTCCCCTTGAGAGCTGGGAGTTCACTTTCATAGAGGGAAGTTTTTTTTTGTTTTTAGTTTCTGCTCATGCCGCAGAGCCACTTAGACCGCTGTCTCAGGACGTCATGCTCTGCCCCCCCAGGAACAGAACTACAAACATGGCCGCCCAGGTTTCCTCGTCGCCATCTACTCCTTTTGGAAAATCCACCCACGAAAACCTGTTTAACACTAGAAAGTCACAGAAACAGACACATTTAGCACAGATCTTGTTTCAGGTCAGATAACAGAAAAAATATTTAAAAAGCCTTAAAATGTCTTGAATTTAAGTCATAAATGTGAATCTTCGTTCACTCCAACGTAAAAATAACCCCGACGTCACAGCCCGATCAGTGTCACCTTCTGAGGCTGAAATCAGTGTCAGGATTTTAGAGGCTACATGAATATTCAATGATACACAAACAATACACAGCACAGAGTACAAAAACACATTTTCTTCATTTTTTTCACCCGCCCACCTGAAACCATTCAACACCTGTTAAACAACATCAATATTACAAATGATGTTAATGTTCCAACATAAACAATAAACACTTTGATGAGAATCCCTTAAATGTATTTTTAATTATTCTGGCCAAGATATGATGACAAGTATATGCTGTCAATCCAAAAAGCAGAACAGAACAGCAGCAGTTTCCACTGGAACAAAAACAAATCCATGAAGAGATTTGACTGTTTTCTAACCACTCTGAGCGTCACAAAGCAAACGTCTCCTCCTGCTGGCTAACGAAGGCACACAATCGATTCTAACCTGATTACTGACAGATACAGTCTGATGAGATCGTCTCAGGTCATTTGCAGGAGCAGGTATGTTTTGAAGGACACGTCATGTGTACTGAGATCATGTTTTTATACAACACAACTGTCACACACTAGTTTACATACATCACAGTGAAAGAGATGGTGTTCAAACACTGATGGAGAAAGTTCAGGATGATTTTTTTTAGTCTCAATCAACAAAATCTAATTTTTCTGGTTTCCATTTTAATCTTGTCCATCACTAAAGAGACTCTGATTAACACATTGTTAGAAACAGTTACAGTTAAACACGAGAACCACAAACTGATCAAAGGCAGTTTTTCTGTTTCTGCATGAAAAGGTTTTGATTCAAGAGTGTCAACTGTGATTGAAGTCATTCATTTCTTCAACTGACAGAAACCATAGAAGAAGAGGGAGAACCTCAGTGTAATACAGAGTCTCTTATTTAGCTGACTGGCTAATCTATGTCGCAAAGTGCGCGTCTGTCAGAACACAGTCCACCTGTTCCCCCAAGACTCAAAGGTGAAGGCTGATGATCCGTTCATGGTGCTTTATTTTCAGAACATCCTTACAAAGGTGGTTGTGCATGTGTGTATACGTGTGTGGTTCTGGAATAAACAGAAATAATAATTATCATTGATAACCAAATACAACTCACGGTATACACAGTAATGATACGTCTTCATAACTTCCTCAAACACATGAGAACTAAACAATACACAGTCAACAGAAATACGTGTGCGTCACTTCTGTAAAAGTGAGAAAAAAAGAGACGGTCAGTAACGGAAATATAAATATAAAATAAATGACCGTTCGTATCATGACTGGCGATAACGAGCGCTTTAATCATGAGCGACACGCACTTCGTGGCGCCGTATAATAACAAGTACAGACTAACAGCGCGACAGTAACATGCATCCGAGAATCAACACAACTCAAACTCACTTCTCTCTGGACGCACATCGACTCACAACCGGGTGATAAACTAACATGCAGCAGCATACGAACTTCATCCACTCGATGCAAAAACTACTACTTCCGAGTCTCTACTTCTGTCTCTACTTCCAGCAGTACACATCTTGACCGGGCGCAGCCGCCCCCTAGTGGTCGGAGTCTGCACATCACCTGCCCTGCAACACAGTCTTCAGAACACTCAGATCAACAGGAGGTGGAGGTGGAGCTAATTCTCCAGTCAGTGTCATCAGAAGATGACGAAGAAGTCCAGGTCCAGGTTGAAGGTTCAGGTCCAGGCTCCAGGTGGAGGAGGTGTGTGAGTGAGGAGCAGAAGGAGTGGAGGAGTCTCAGTGTGTGTGCACAGACTGTGTAGAAGGACAGAGCAGCAGCAGAGCAGTCCACATACACTGATGATGCTCTGTCACATCCACAGGAACACACAGGGAGGATGCTGGACTTGACATTGTGTCTGACAGTGGAGCTGATCTCAGAGCAGTTCACACTGCAGCACTGACAGTCATCTCCACTTGTTGGGATTCCTCTGTCAGTCACTGCTGGATGAAGCTCTCCTCTCCACTCGACCTCCCAGTAACACGGCCCAGTCAGAGCCTCTCCACACACAAGCTGCTGCTGCTGCTGCTTCAACCTCTCTGGATCATCAGGACACAGCTGATCGGCTCTCGGCCAATCACCTTTCTGATCACTTCCATCTGATGAGAGAAGAAGACAGACAACAGACGTCATCAGTCAGAGTTCACAGAGACTCCTTCATCAGCTGGCAGTCAGTGATGCAGCACATCCAGTATAAAGAGCAGCAGGGACTTCAGTCCTGTTCAGACCACAAGTGCAGCGGCTGTGTAGCGTAGCCAGCTTCCTCTCAGCTCTCATGTTAACGTGTTGGAGTGAACACACTGAGCTGGAAGCTCACACACCTGCAGAGACTTTGGCCATCAAGTCTGTTTACTCTGCAGATTTCACTCAAGTCCACAGTGGAAATAAAGTGCAGAGAGTCCCTGAATGCATCATGACTGCAGAGACAGTTCAGTGATGGATTTACTGTTGTTACCTGTGAACTGCTGCTAAATTTAAAAGCAGCAGAGTTTGTGACTTCATTTGCCTTTTAGGAGGCTTCTATCAAAGATATCTGCACAAAGCTAACAGAGCAGACTGAACATCAGCTCTCTCATCACTAAAGTCTGTTTCATTTCTCCTCCACTTGTGACCAAAGTAAGTCACAGTGTACGGTCACAGCCTGTAGTACTCTTCTTCATCACTGCAGCAAAGTGAGAATTAAACCACTGGAGGTCAGAAAAAAGATCTTCAGCAGGTGATAAGCTGACATGAACTGATCAGTTCTTCAGTGCTGAACTGAGAGAACAAACACTCTGAGATCAGATGTGATGGTTGGACAGTGTGATGAAGGAGGACCTCTGTCTCTGTACATCTTGGAATGCTGTCAGCTGGAATCCAGCTTTATTTGCTGGAGACACGAACACAACAACAACAGACGTCTTCACATCGACTCAAACACATGATCACAACAAGCTTCTGGCTCATCTGATTGGCTGACTGTTCTCTCTCTCGCTCTGTCTTTCTGTCCAATCCTGAAGCCCGTCACCATTCTCCTCTCACAGCTTCACTGAGGAAAGCAGCTGCTGAGAAGGTTGGAGGTTTACAGGAAATACTGGATCTGTGCTTTGATACTAACTGTGTTTAGTACAACACTGCTGAGACCAGCATGGACTGACTCCAACCCTCTACTGACCTCAGAGTCTTCAGTCTACAGTCTGGACTCTCCACCAGATCACACAGAGGCTTCACTGCTGAATCCTGCAGCTTGTGTCCACTCAGGTCCAGCTCTGTCAGATGGGAGGGGTTGGACTTCAGAGCTGAGGCCAGAGAAGCACAGCTGATCTCTGTCAACCTGCAGGAACTCAACCTGAATAAAGAATAAATGATGTCACTTCAGAAGAAAATGTTCCTGCTTGAAATCATTCAGTGGTTAATAATCTGTTCAGAGCTGAAGAAGCTTTACAAAGTTCAAGTTTAGACAATGGAAACTCCAAACACCTGAACCCAACAGGATGCAGCTTCAAAATGCTCAAATCTCATTAATATTAATGACAATGTTCTGCTACTTCAATAAAGACGGAGTGACTCCACCTCTTAAACTCTGCCAGCTCCACCAGTGGCTCCATCTATACAAACTCATGTTGTGCAGCCAAAGACAAATAAAAACCCACACAAACTGATTGAAGACTCCACTCAACATCCCAAAGTGTCCACAGAGGACAAATACGTCAGGATGAAGTTTGAGGAAATGTCAACAAAACACATGGACAATATTTGTGTTTGGAACAGTGGAGTCATAAAATCAAAGCATCTTCACTTTCAACTGTTCAGTCAGTATAAGCATCATACAGCTTCTGAAAAGTGTTGGAAAAGAAAAAGACCGAATATATTTGTTATTGTCTGACTGTGGAAACACAGATTATTATTTGATTCATTGATTTAAGTTTTAATCATCATTTATTAAAAATACCACGATGGAGAATATCAGATGAAACCAAGAATTATCCAGTGTCCATTTCTCTTGTGTTCAGGTTTTAAATGTGGAGCTCAACATTGATCTGCAACAGTCGATGGACTAAACCACCGAAAAAGAAAACAGACTTCAGCATGAAGATACTCAGTGTGGATCAGAATAATATCAGCCTCATGTCTGCAGGTTACTGTCAACACAACTTTCACATCATATTAATCTCAGAACAGACGTAAAAAATGGTGTCTGACCTCAGAGTCTCCAGTCTACAGTCTGGACTCTCCAGTCCAGCAGACAGCAGCTTCACTGCTGAATCCTGCAGCTCGTTGTCACTCAGGTCCAGCTCTGTCAGATGGGAGGATTTGGACTTCAGAGCTGAGGCCAGAGAAGCACAGCTGACCTCTGACAAACTGCAGAAACTCAACCTGAATAAAGAATAAATGATGATGATTAAAATCCATTTCTAATCCAATCAGATGTGTTCAGCTTGTAAATGTGGAGCTCAACATTACTCTGTCCTCATCAATGAGCTTCTCCCTAAAATGAGCAGAGTGACTTTGTCATTGTGTTATTGTGGATCATCATAATGTCAGCCTTCTACAGACATCATCCAAATGTCAGCACAACATTCATACACCTATTCATGTCAACACACATCAACAACATGCTGCTGATCTCAGTCAAGTCTGGAATTACAGCACAACAAATATATTGATCCTTTAAACAGCTGCATCTGGAAACATGCTTTCATCTGTGTGTGTGTGTGTGTGTGTGTGTGTGTGTGTGTGTGTGTGTGTGTGTTGTGAAGGATCAATATCAATCATCAGTCATTGTTTGTGAAAACACACTGAAATCAACACAAACCAAAGAAATATTTCTGCTTCATCAAGTAAACTTGATCCATTTCAAACAAATATGACTTCAGAGGATCTTCTGTATCCAGATGTGACCATTTACCAAAAATCACAAACATTCATTGACTTCAACAACTAACAGTGGACATTTTCTACACTTTCTTTAACAAGCACAAATCTTTGTGACTGCAGACTAAATTTACTTCAACAAACATGAAAACATGAACAAAAGCTAATTTACAACTTTACTGATGTTATGGAAAAACACAAATTAGCTTCACTTGTTAAAAAGACATGTGAGATTTACAACAGTAACAGAGAGTCAGTGAACTCACCTCAGAGTCTTCAGTCTACAGTTTGGACTCTCCAGTCCAGCAGACAGCAGCTTCACTCCTGAATCTTGCAGGTAGTTTCCTCTCAGGTCCAGCTCTGTCAGATGGGAGGGGTTGGACTTCAGAGCTGAGGCCAGAGAAGCACAGCTGATCTCTGACAAACAGCAGAATCTCAACCTGAAAAAAGAATAAATGATGTCACTTCAGAAGAAAATGTTCCTGCTTGAAATCATTCAATGGTTAATAATCTGTTCAGAGCTGAAGAAGCTTTACAAAGTTCAAGTTTAGACAATGGAAACTCCAAACACCTGAACCCAACAGGATGCAGCTTCAAAACGCTCAAATCTCATTAATATTAATGACAACGTGCTGCTACTTCAATAAAGACGGAGTGACTCCACCTCTTAAACTCTGCCAGCTCCACCAGTGGCTCCATCTATACAAACTCATGTTGTGCAGCCAAAGACAAATAAAAACCCACACAAACTGATTGAAGACTCCACTCAACATCCCAAAGTGTCCACAGAGGACAAATACGTCAGGATGAAGTTTGAGGAAATGTCAACAAAACACATGGACAATATTTGTGTTTGGAACAGTGGAGTCATAAAATCAAAGCATCTTCACTTTCAACTGTTCAGTCAGTATAAGCATCATACAGCTTCAGAAAAGTGTTGGAAAAGAAAAAGACTGAATATATTTGTTATTGTCTGACTGTGGAAACACAGATTATTATTTGATTCATTGGAATTTAAGTATTTTAATTATCATTTATTGTGATGACTCCTTATCTGCTCTGCCTGGTGTTCCTGCTCGTGGTGTTTCTCCTCCTCCCCATTTCAGGAAGCAAACAGGAAGCAGAGTGACTGTCGTCAGGTAGATGCAGTTCACCTGGCTTTGGGCTGGGCCACCCTTCAAAAGCTGGCTGCTCAGTGTCTCTCTCTCCCAGCAGCAGAAGCATCTTTCTTTATTCATTTTGTTTATTTCGTCAGACGCCTTGTTTTGATTGTTATATAAATCAGTTACTTTAATAAAGTACTTTTGTTTCAAGTGACTGGAGTCATTTGTGATCTACTCTTTTGTCTGAACCACCACTCAGTTCATGTTAAAAATACCACGATGGAGAATATCAGATGAAATCAAGAATTATCCAGTGTCCATTTCTCTTGTTGTGTTCAGGTTTTAAATGTGGAGCTCAACATTGATCTGCAACAGTCGATGGACTAAACCACCGAAGAAGAAAACAGACTTCAGCATGAAGATACTCAGTGTGGATCAGAATAATATCAGCCTCATGTCTGCAGTTTACTGTCAACACAACTTTCACATCATATTAATCTCAGAACAGAAGTGAAAATGGTGTCTGACCTCAGAGTCTTCAGTCTGTAGTTTGGACTCTCCAGTCCAGCAGACAGCAGCTTCACTCCTGAATCCTGCAGCTTGTTGTTGCTCAGGTCCAGCTCTGTCAGATGGGAGGGGTTGGACTTCAGAGCTGAGGCCAGAGAAGCACAGCTGATCTCTGACAAACTGCAGTGACTCAACCTGAAAAAAAAATGAATGATGAAGATTAAAATCCATTTCTGATCCAATCAGATGTGTTCAGCTTGTAAATGTGGAGCTCAACATTACTCTGTCCTCATCAATGAGCTTCTCCCTAAAATGAGCAGAGTGACTTTGTCATTGTGTTATTGTGGATCATCATAATGTCAGCCTTCTACAGACATCATCCAAATGTCAGCACAACATTCATACACCTATTCATGTCAACACACATCAATAACATGCTGCTGATCTCAGTCAAGTCTGGAATTACAGCACAACAAATATATTGATCCTTTAAACAGCTGCATCTGGAAACATGCTTTCATCTGTGTGTGTGTGTGTGTGTGTGTGTGTGTGTGTGTGTGTGTGCGTGTGTGTGTGTGTGTGGTGAAGGATCAATATCAATCATCAGTCATTATTTGTGAAAACACACTGAAATCAACACAAACCAAAGAAATATTTCTGCTTCATCAAGTAAACTTGATCCATTTCAAACAAATATGACTTCAGAGGATCTTCTGTATCCAGATGTGACCATTTACCAAAAATCACAAACGTTCATTGACTTCAACAACTAACAGTGGACATTTTCTACACTTTCTTTAACAAGCACAAATCTTTGTGACTGCAGACTAAATTTACTTCAACAAACATGAAAACATGAACAAAAGCTAATTTACAACTTTACTGATGTTATGGAAAAACACAAATTAGCTTCACTTGTTAAAAAGAAATGTGAGATTTACAACAGTAACAGAGAGTCAGTGAACTGACCTCAGAGTCTTCAGTCTACAGTCTGGACTCTCCAGTACAGCAGACAGCAGCTTCACTCCTGAATCCTGCAGCTTCTTGTTATAGCTCAGGTCCAGCTCTGTCAGATGGGAGGGGTTGGACTTCAGAGCTGAGGCCAGAGAAGCACAGCTGATCTCTGACAAACTGCAGTCACTCAACCTGAATAAAGAAGAAATGATGAAGATTAAAATCCATTTCTAATCCAATCAGATGTGTTCAGGTTGCAAATGTGGAGCTCAACATTACTCTGTCCTCATCAATGAGCTTCTCCCTAAAATGAGCAGAGTGACTTTGTCATTGTGTTATTGTGGATCATCATAATGTCAGCCTTCTACAGACATCATCCAAATGTCAGCACAACATTCATACACCTATTCATGTCAACACACATCAACAACATGCTGCTGATCTCAGTCAAGTCTGGAATTACAGCACAACAAATGTATTGATCCTTTAAACAGCTGCATCTGGAAATATGCTTTCATCTCTCTCTGTGTGTGTGACCTCAGAGTCTCCAGTCTACAGTTTGGACTCTCCAGTCCAGCAGACAGCAGCTTCACTCCTGAATCCTGCAGCCTGTTGTAGTTCAGGTCCAGCTCTGTCAGATGGGAGGGGTTGGACTTCAGAGCTGAGGCCACGACTTCACAGTGAGTCTTTGAGAGTCGACAGCGTGAAAGTCTGTGTTGACAGAGAATATAAAAGTTAAAGAATAATAAAATCTGACAGTTTATTAATGTCACAAACAACATTAACATGAGCTGAACATGCTGTCGGTCGCTCAGCCTGAGCTGCTCAGCCATTGATCACCAGCTTTGTGCTTTGAAGCTCCTCCTGTCCACATGTCAAAGTTTCCTTCAGCAACATAATGAACCACAAATTTCAGCTTCAGACAAAAGTGTCTGCCAAACCACCGTCATGTCAATATGTGTCATACTTTGATTGACAGCTGCTGTGATTTGTGTTGGTTGAACTTTATTAACTGCAGTCATTTGTACTGACCTCAGTCATGTGTCTGTGTGGATTTTGAGCATCTTTAATACATCTTGTGTCACTTCATCTGCTTTTCATCTCCTGTTAAATGAATCTAATGACTCCTATTTCATCAACATCAGACAACCTGATTCAAAAGGACTCTGAGTAAAACCTGAATCAAACCAGAATCAATCATCAATAATCAAACTGTGTTCACTGACAGCAGTTTTCTCAAGTGTCTCTGAGTTCATGTGTTCATCTCCTTCATCCAGTCATGTGTTCACAAAGTGGTGAACTCGCTCCATCCTCTATGAACCACTGAGTCTTTCCAGGATGCCCCTTTCATACCCAATCATGATCCTCTCACCTGTGACCAATCAGCCTGTTTACCTGTGGAATGTTCCAAACAGGTGTTTTTGGAGCGTTCCACATCTTTCAGTCTGTGAAACGTGTTGCTGCATCAGATTCACAATAAGAGATGTTTACAGAAATCAATGAAGCTGATGAGGAAGAACATTCAATATATTGACTTTGAGCTGTTCTCAGGTCAGTTTGTGTCAGAGAGGATCAGATCAGGTGATCACTTCCTGTTTGATTGATGTTTTCCACAGCGTACCAACATGTCTGCTGTAATAAGTACTAAAGGTTGTATTACTACAGTTGTATTTGCAGTAGTTGTATCAGGTGGAGGTCAGCTGGCTGAAGTTCATGTTTTGGAACAAAGACTAAACTGAGCTTGTTGATGATGGAGATCCCTCCACTGAACTCAACCTGCTGAGCTCTCCTTCACTGGCACAATCAACCTGGAGGTCGTCCCAGGAGCTGACTGTGTCATGAGCTGCTGTCTGAGTAAATCAGGTGCTCAGTACACAAAGACTGCGGCTGCACATTCAATGAAAATCACAGTGGAAATGTGTGCTGCTGTTTGCTCTGCACATCTCGCCTCTAGTGTTACTGTGGTGAAGAACAAAGTTCATCAGTTTGAACATTAAATATCTTTGAAATGAATTCAATGAATAAAAGTTGAAAAGGATTTACAAATCACTGCATTCTGTCTGATTGACATTTCAGAAAGCGTTCTGACTTGTTTGGAATCAGGGTAAAACTTTGACCGTGTGGAAGTTAACTGTGTAAAGTGTGTATCTTTAACACTGATGGCTTCAGCTTCACGTTGCTCAACAGTGTTGATAATCACATCTGGACTTACAGAGCCTTTCTGCAGTTCCTCACAGCTGGAATCAGTCTCCATCGTCCCTCCTCTGATGTGTTGTACTTGTTCAGGTCCAACTCATCCAGAACCTCCTCTGACATCTGCAGCATGTAGGCCAGAGCTGAGCAGTGGATCACAGAGAGTTTCTTCTCCGATCTGTTCTCTGACTTCAGGAACTCTTGGATCTCCTGATGTACTGAGCGGTCGTTCATCTCCATCAGACAGTGGAAGATGTTGATGCTTCTGTCAGGAGAGATGTTTTCAGTGTTCATCTCCTTCAGGCTGTTGATGACTCTCTGGATGATCTCTGGACTGTTGTCTGTCCGACCCAGCAGACCTCCTAAGAGTCTCTGGTTGGACTCCAGAGAGAGGCCATGAAGGAAGCGGACAAACAGGTCCAGGTGACCATTTTCACTTTCAAGAGATTTCTCCATGTTGCTCCTCAGAAACACATCCAGAGATGAGTAGTGGCTTTCATCTTTTACAAAAGATTTAAAACTCTTCTCATGAAAAGACCTTTGTTTTGATTCGCTGTATTTGTTGTCTTTTAGGAAAGTCTTCAGGACCTCTGAGTTCCTGTTGGTGTAACAGCGGAACATGTAGACTGCAGCCAGAAACTCCTGAATGCTCAGATGAACAAAGCAGTAGACTGTTTTCTGGAAGATCACACACTCTCTTCTGAAGATCTCTGTACAAACTCCTGAGTACACCGAGGCCTCAGTCACATCAAGACCACACTGCTCCAGGTCTTCTTGGTAGAACATGATGTTTCCTTTCTCCAGATGTTCAAACGCCAGCCTCCCCAGCTTCAGAAGAACTTTCCCATCAGCCTCCATCAGCTCCTGTGGACTCGTCTCATGTCCCTCATCATACTTCTGCTTCTTCCTCTTTGTCTGAACCAGCAGGAAGTGTGAGTACATGTCAGTCAGGGTTTTGGGCAGCTCTCCTCTCTGGTCTGGAGTCAACATGTGCTCCAGAACTGTAGCAGTGATCCAGCAGAAGACTGGGATTTGACACATGATGTGGAGGCTCCTGGAGGTCTTGATGTGTGAGATGATTCTGCTGGACAGATCTCCATCACTGAACCTCCTCTTGAAGTACTCCTCCTTCTGGGCGTCAGTGAAGCCTCGTACTTCTGTTACCCTGTCAACACATTTAGGAGGGATCTGATTGGCTGCTCCAGGTCTGGAAGTTATCCAGACCAGAGCCGATGGAAGCAGATTCCCCTCCATGAGGTTTGTCAGCAGCATGTTGACTGATGACTTCTGTGTGACGTCACAAACGAGCTGATTGTTGGTGAAATCCAGTGAAAGTCTGCTTTCATCCAGGCCGTCAAAGATGAACAGAAGCTTACAGACAGCCAGCTGCTCTGCTGTCACCTTCTGTAACGTTGGATGGAAAACACGGAGCAGCCCGAGAAGACTGTACTGCTCATCTTTGATCAGGTTCAGCTCCCTGAACGAAAGCACAACCACCACACTGACATCTTGGTTTTCCGAGCCCTCTGCCCAGTCCAGAGTGAACTTCTGCACCGAGAAGGTTTTTCCAACGCCAGCGACGCCGTTCGTCAGGACCACTCTGATGTGTCTCTGTTGGTCAGGTAAGGCTTTGAAGATGTCCTGGACCTTGATTGGGGTCTCATGGAGGGTCTTCATCTTGGAAGTTGTCTCAAGCTGCCTCACCTCATGTTGGGTATTAACCTCTTCACTCTGTCCCTCTGTGATGAAGAGCTCAGTGTAGATCCTGTTGAGGAGGGTTCCACTTCCTGTTTCATCACTTCCTTCAGTCACACGTTCACATCTCCTCCTCAGACTGATCTTATGTTCATCTAAAACCTCCTGAAGACCACCATCTGCTGAGAGAGAAGAAGAAATGTGAGAACAAGAAAATGATTTTGAGAACCTGGTTATTTGAGAACAGTTGTCAGCTTGTCAAGGAACATCTGAAATCCTCCTTTTTCTCTCTCCTCTGACTGTTGGTGACCTGACCCATATTCATTGAATAGCAACGCTAACAATGCACTGTGAATTTCAGTGACAAACACACTCCATTTCCTGTGGCTGCTTCACAATAAAAGCCTTGTCCTGGTTTGCTGGTGTAAAACTTTCGTGTGAAGCAGCTGCAGGAAGTATTTGGTTTGTAAGTTAGTAAAGCTCTGATATGACTAAAGCAATCAGTGAACAGTAAAATGAGGCTGATATGTGAAATAACAAGGATAATAAGGAACAAGTGAAGTGAGAGGATATGATCAGGATTTTAAGGTGTAGAATGTTCTGACACTGATGAGCTAATTAGCTACCGACTGTAGCCTGAACACTAGTGTTAGCTGCACGCTTGAAGTTGATTTGCAGACGAGATTAAAACAGACGTGGTGACATCAGCAGACAGATGGACATTCTTACTTTGTACAGTGCAGATCTGACTGACTGTCTGCAGTCCACATCTTGTTCTGGATCTTTCTCCACACTGGGAACACCAGGAGTCTCCTGGTGAAGCAGACTGGTCCCAGTATGAGGTGATGCACTGTCTGCAGAACCAGTGTCCACAGCTGGTAGAGACTGGATCCTTCAGGACGTCCTGACACAAACCACAGCAGGACGGCGTCTCCTCCACACAAACATGACTCCTCTTCTTCTCTCTGTAAAGACATTTCTTTGTAACTTCAACCATTTGTTGCTTGTTGTTGAAAAATATCCAGATTTGTCCGACAGTCGAGCAGCTCAGATGCTCACAGAGAACAGTGAAAGTGTCCTTACGTTTCTGTTTGAGTTCAACCTTCAGACTGTCATGAAATGATTGTTCCTTTGATTTCAACTCTCCTGCTTTCAAGAACATTCACAAACTGCTCTTCCTGTCTGTCTGTCTGTCTGTCTGTCTGTCTGTCTGTCTGTCTGATTAAACACTGATCTGACTGCAGTTTGTCATTAAAACAAACTCAACGCCTCCTGCAGCGACTTCACAGTAAAATCCTTCCATCAAAGAGCCGATCGTGTCCTTTACTGTTTCACACTCACTTTGGCAGCTTAACTTGGGTCAGTTCACTTCAAACTGAGATTAGAAGTCTTCCTTTCTCATGCACTGATCACTTTAACACAAGGACTGTCCATGGATGTTTGTTCTTCACCTTTACCAACAATATATGATGGAGACAATCTCAACTCAAAGCTTCACTTACTGATGACTCAAAGTGTTCATCAAGGTGAGCAAAGCTCTTCTACAAATGACTTTTTACCACATGATGGACAATTATGACACCAGCTGATTCCAGATGCATCTGCTCACAACAGCTGATCTGACGAAGAGTCAAAGCAACAAAATGTTCTGAGGACAATTATGAGGAAATTCACTTCACATGTGAAGCAGATTCTTTCACATTCTGAATAGTTGCAAATGTTTACAGCAACTTCAACGTGAGGCCAAAAACGTCTGAACATCTTCTCCAAGTGTAAATGTTGAAATGGAGCTTCTCAAGAGTTTGGCTGAAGAAATAAAATAAGGTCGATCTTAGTCTGAAACTCTATCTGCAGGAAGAGTTCTGCATCATCAACATGAATCTTGTGCAGAGGATTTTGTCTTCATCCTCAATGCATCATCTTCCATCAGGTCAGTTTACAGTAAAAACAGGGTCTTACTTTGAGTCTGAGGGTTCAGGTTCATGACTGAAAACTGGAGGAGGATCTTTGGACCGGTCGCTCTTCACAGACAGACAGCTGGACACTGGACACTCTGCTCTCTGTCTGCTGTCCTCAACTCTGCAAACACCAACATGTTTTTCTTGGTTCACATGAATCCTTGATCAATTCTCTGATGAAGCCATTTCTGAAGCTCTAAACACACAAACTGCTGCTACTGTCCATAATGAGGAGCTGTGAAGTCTGAATCAGTCTTAGATTAGATCACAGCTTTTCTAGGTGACTGACAGCTGTCACAGCTTCTAAGATGAAGATGCTGCCAATGATTTCTCTTCATGTCACTAAAAGTTGGTTGAATTTAGGCTGCAAAGACATTTTAGTCACATTTTTAATCTACAAACACAAAATCAAAACAATGAAAACACGACATCAGCAGAAGAAACTGGAAGTCAGTCAGAGAAATGAGTTAATAGCAGTTTTCTTACTTTGAGTTTGAGGGTCCAGGTTCATTACTGAACAGTGGGGGTTCACCTTTGGACCGGTCGCTCTTCATGGACAGACAGCTGGACACTGGACACTCTGCTCTGTCCTCCTCTTCCTCCACACAAACACTCATCCTCTGGTCTGAAGTCAGTCTGAGAGGTGAAACAGTGACACTGACGGTGAGCTCAGAACACAAGAAGCAACAAACAAGTGTGTTCAAGAAACTCACTCACACACACACACACACACACACACACACACACACACACACACACACACGCAGTTTACAGTACAGTAAATCCAGCCATCAGTTCACCTGGTCAGCTGCTTGTTTTCTCGGCCTTCACTTGGTTTCCTGTTTATTCTTCAGCCAATCATGACTTTGTGTCCACAGCTGAGTCAAACTGTTGACTTCATTCTAACATGTCTGTCCTCTACAGTCCACAGGCAGAAAACGGACTCACACTTTAACAGTGAACTCATGAAAATGTTGGATTGACACTCACCCTGCCTCAGACTTCAGCTCTGCTCCGTCTGCTCGGTCACTCAAAATGGAGTCTGAGCTGTTTTCCAGAGAGTTTCACTCTCAGGGTTCATTCCCTGTTCTCATGAGCCTGGATCAGTGTTGCTCCTCCCCTCTCCATTCACAGGAAATGAGCTGAGTGTGTGTGTGTGTGTGTGTGTGTGTGTGTGTGTGTGTGTGTGTGTGTGTGTGTGTGTGTGTTCTCTTGGCTTGAACAGCCTGAATTTAAAGGCTTTTTGTCGACATGTTGATGCTTCAGTGTTTAAATGATGAAATCATGTGTTTAGTTGAAGTTCCAGCTGAACGTGTTTTTACAGACTGACAGGAAACACAAACTCTTCATCTCAGCTCATCGTCCAAAACTTGAGTGTCTCTCTCAGGGTTCCCGCCCTCTGCGTGTTATCGGTCAGCTCAGCACCACCTGCTGTCCAAACCACAGCACTGCAGTCCAGTCTGCTCTGCTCTCAGTGCGACTCCTCGTGATGCTGCAGCATCGACGAGAACACGCGAAGCACTCGACACATGAGCCGCAGACACCGTGTTCTACCACGGAAGCACTTTGTTCTTCACTGAAGGTTTTCATCTTCTTTTTCCGCTGAAGTGACTGAACGATCATATTTCTCAGAGCCTCCCAGAGGCAGCTGGACTTGCTTGTGGTTCTTCTGACTGGCTGGTGGGAGTTCCAGGCATCGATCCCTTGCGGGATCATTGACCGACCCTTCTAGAACCACAAGCAGGTCCAGTTGAGAAGATACATGACCTGAATGAGTGAGCGTGATTATACTTGATGCTACTTTGTACTGTGATTCCTACATGTATTTATCAGTAGTCAGTCACTGCAGATAAAGTTTTATATACGAAACTTATGATGACTTCATGAAACATAATTCATTGGCAAAGGCTCAGTAATACAGACAGTGATAATATAATACTGACAGGAGTGATACTGCAATACTTTTGAGTACTTTTCCTGCATTTCACTGCAAGTCCTTCTGTACTTTTCACAAAGTAAGATTATTAATGCAGGATGAAGTATTTTTACATCGTGGTTTTGCTACTTTTACTGAAGGAAAGGATCCGTACACATCCGTCACCTCTGACCTTTGCATTATTTAAAACGATGAAGAAGACGACATTGAACTGTCCTCGCTGGTTTCACAGGAACAATGAAACGGCAAACATGTTTTTGTGAACGGAAAGAAGATGACAGACAGCTCCTTAGAAAAGTTTGACGATTAAAATACTTGACTGAGGATGGATTTATCAAAAGCTCTCCGAGTCGTGACCGCTTTTGTTAATCCTGACCATTATTTTGAAAGCGAGGCCCGGAAGTCTTGTTGCGGTGTGTGCAGCTTGGCGCTAACAGGTGGAAAGATGTCTGCTGCTCTCAGACTGCTGAAAAGCCGCCTTTCGCCTCTCTGTTCGGCCGGTTTCACTCCACAGCTACAGAGGACTCATCCGGTTGGGTGTCCGGTCGGAGGACGATGGTTTTCACAGACTCAAAGAGGTACTACAGGCTCTGGAGCTAAGCTAGCTGGCTAATGTTAGCCCAACAATCCTGTTAGCCTCCAGCTGTGTGACTGGCGTTCAGTCTGCTGATCGATAATGACCAGAGGACTCACTGTCTCTGAAAACTTGTGTTATTCAAAGCAGGAAAGAAACTGACTGGATTAAATGTTTATTTTCGGTGTCAGGACGCTCGTTTCTCTCATGAACTGGTTCCATAAACTTTAATTGTCGTTGTTGGTCAAAGTCGAACTTCTTCAGGCTAGTCAAGTCAGCGGCAGACTGAACGACCGGAAGCGTTTTGTCATCACAAAGTAAAACTACAGGAAGTGTTTAATAACCACACATCAGCGCGATGGCTGCAGATTAACGACCTGAACAGTCAGAATTGATTATCGAATGATTTTTCTGCCGAGGTGTGAACTTTGCCCCCTGAAAAGAGGTGAAAAGTGCTCTGAGGAAGAAAAAGCCTCTCTGTAACCCTCCTCTTCCTCTTCCTCTTCCTCTTCCTCAGAGCACTTCAAACAGAAGTCACCTTAAAGAAAAGCAGATTCAGGAGTTTAGATCTGATCTGAGGCCAGTGCTGATTGTGGCCTGTTTGGCCCTGTTCACCTGAGACACGGTGTGAACGGAGAGCTGTCACACTGGTCACACTGGGAAACGTTACTGGTTTGTGCCTTTGAGTTGCTGAGCTGTGTGATTATCAGCTTTATGAAACAGGATTCATCTGTTAGATTTCTTCTTCTTCTTATTTCACACAGAGGTACAGTTTCGAGGTAGTTGTACTTGACTGGAGTATTTCCATGTTATGTTTCTTTGTACTTCACAACGTTTCTTTACACTTCGTGAGTCACATTTTACATGAACAAACATTTAAATAACAACAATGAGTAATTCTGCTGAATGAGTACTTCACCTCTGATACTTTGACTACATTTAGCTGATACTCTTCTGTACTTTCACTTCAGTAATACTTTACTTTTGGAGTTTTACGTGTAACGTCTGAACTTCAGGTCAGTCGCTGATGTGTTCAGGGTTCGACTGAAAGCAGATCAGACTCGACTCGAGTCGTTTCACTGTCTGTCTCAGCAGGAGGAAGCGTTGGACCGCTGGAGGGCGTCAGAGTGTTAGACCTGACCAGGTAAGAGTCTGCGCGCTGCGGGAATCCTCCGGCTTCCTGTGGGTTTTTAAGCCGTCTGTTTAAACCTGTGCAGGGTCCTGGCCGGTCCCTTCACCACCATGATCCTGGGAGATCTGGGAGCTGAGGTGATCAAAGTGGAGAGACCAGGTGAGTCTCCTGTCTCCAGGTGAGGCTTCTGTTACTTCTGTTACTGCCTGCGTGTGAGTAAAGGACTGTGGCGATTGGTCGAACAGGTGCAGGTGACGACACCAGAGCCTGGGGTCCTCCGTTTGTCGCCACCGAGAGCGCCTATTTCCTCAGCGTCAACCGCAACAAAAAGGTGTGTGTGAGCGTGTGGCGAGACACACATACAGGAACACGTGACCTCAGCTCAGAGAGCTCAGCAGACAGTCCGCCGTCTTCCCTCTGAGCAGCTGCTGCTTCCAGTTTATTCCTCTGAAGGTTTTTCCTGCAGAGAGTTCAGTCTGTCGCCAGCAGTCACATCAAACATCTGCAGAGCTGCAGAACCATCAGCAAGCTCCACCTCTGCTCACCTCCAGCTTTGATTTCATCCAGCTGGCAATGATTTGTGGCCTCAGCACGTTTCAAATGTCAGAGTTTCCAACAGGCCCATGAGAAAAGACACATGACGTGAAATTGAACAGGTGAAGCACCCACATTCAGCCCTGCTCACCTTTACTGTGCAACACCTCACTGCGGCGACATGAACGTGAACAGCACAGTAAAGCTGACGAGTGCTTCAGGTCTCTGCAGGTTAGTCTTCATGGAACTGAAGCAAACGGCTGCGAAGAAGGAAGGAAACCATCTAAGAAATGATGCATGAGAGAGTGATGATGTGAAACAGATGGTACTCATACTGAAGGAGACGAAACTCCTGAAGTCTCCTGCTGCCTTTTAACATGGTGTCAGTGAACTCAGCTTCAGTGTGGTGTTGTTGTCACAGTGGTAACTTTGAGCCTCTTCTGGTGGATTTTCTGATTTCAGAGTATTTCTGTGGACCTGAAACATCCCCGAGGAGCAAACATCATCCAGGAGGTACGACCCGCTCACAGCAGCAGCCAGTGGCTTCACGAAGGCCTGGCTGGCTTTGACATGTCCACTGCTAATACACCCGAGTCTCACGCTAATACACCTGAGTCTCTCACTAATACACCCGAGTCTCACGCTGATACACCCGAGACTCACGCTGATACACCCGAGACTCACGCTGATACACCCGAGTCTCACGCTAATACACCTGAGTCTCACGCTAATACACCCGAGTCTCACGCTGATACACCCGAGACTCACGCTGATACACCCGAGTCTCACGCTAATACACCCGAGTCTCACGCTGATACACCCGAGACTCACGCTGATACACCCGAGTCTCACGCTAATACACCCGAGTCTCACGCTGATACACCCGAGTCTCACGCTAATACACCCGAGTCTCACGCTGATACACCCGAGACTCACGCTGATACACCCGAGTCTCACGCTAATACACCCGAGTCTCACGCTGATACACCCGAGTCTTTCAATGGAAAGACTGAAACAAACCCTTTAAATGAGGAACATGTGATTCTAGAAGAAACCAGCGTGATGAAGAATCTGAACAAACGTTTGATCTCAACTTCCAGCTCTTCAGTCGTTTGTAATATTCGGTGTTACAGACTCGCTTCAGAGTTACACAATTAGAACGTGTGTCACATGACCTTAAACACACCAAGTCTCATTTGTGTATTTTAAATCTGTGATATTTACACGTTGTGTGTGTGTGTGTGTGTGTTGTGTGTGTGTGTGTGTGTGTGTGTGTGTGTGTGTGTGTGTGTGTTGTGTGTGTGTGTCTCTCAGCTGGCAGCAGTGTGTGACGTGCTGGTAGAGAACTATCTTCCCGGGAAGCTTCAGCAGATGGGTTTAGGATACGATCAGCTGAGCAGAGTGAACCCACAGCTCATCTACTGCTCCATATCAGGTACTGACCGCCTGCCGCGGCCCGCGGAGGGTTGGCGATGCTGCTGTTCGCGGTTTGACAGAGTCTTAACCCGCAGTGCACGTGTTGCGTGCATGTTTTAACTTGTCGGGCGAACCTGAAGGACTCGACGTTGAATCGAAGGTGATTCCCACACAGAAAACTGATTATCTGAGATGTCTGCGTCGCACGTGTCTCTTCAGTGCAAACGTAGCGATGGATGGATGGTTGTGACGCCTGCTGCAGGCAGCTACGCATCGTGGTGCATTCATGGACGTGTGAGAAATGACAGCTTTGTAAAGGAGATCATCAGCAGCAACTCTTTGAGACCCTTGAAAACGTGTGTTTGTCCTTGTCAGCACGCCTGCGGGATGTTTCTGTCACGCTGTGAGTCGAGCTCGGCGTTCGTTCACAGGACTCACGGTGCAGTCTTCTTCAGGTGCGGATCACCAGGTGACACCAGGCGGCGATGACGTCTAAATGTTGGTCCTGATGGAGTTTCTCTACAGTTTGCCCGGTGGTCAGCAGTGATGCAGAACATGCAGGATTGGTAGAAAGTGGTCTGAACCTGTAAAACTGTTGGTGTGGTCCTTCAGTGGTTCGGTCATGTGATTATCAAGGTCCCCTCGATCATATGACTTATTTTATTCTTTGATTTGATTACGTTTTCAGATTTCAAAGCAGCGACATGTGACAGAAGCACTTCGTGTATAAAGATATCAGCTCACCTGACCAGGTTACACCAACAGGAAGTTTAACCTTCACAGCTGTTAGCGGCTCCTCTGTCCTTTGCTTTCAGTCGGACTTCATTCTGGTGTTTCTTTTGTTCTGGAAGTGAGAGAAAAGATGCAGCTCATATTTCTGTTCTGAACACGTGTGCAGACGAAGTAACGCATCCATCTGTGGCTCTTTAAGATGGACCGTTAATATTTCTTTGAGCCTTTATTCAAACAGTTGAAGCATAGAAAGACGCTCCGATCGTTCACGGCCGTCCTCTGAGCGTGAGGTGTTGTTTGACTGCAGGACCATCCCACCTCAAGACACAGAGACACACCGTGGACTTCAGTCCACCTGTGGTTCCTGTGAGGCCACACCTGACAGGTGATCAGCCAACAGCAGCTCAGTTCCTTATGAACACGTCTGGCAGCCGTGAATGAAGGACATGTGACGCTCGTGTCCAGGAGGACGACCATGAAATTCCCTGAAGAAACGTCTCCTCCTGCTTCCTGTTTCTGTATAATGTGAAGAGGCTCTTCTTCTCTTCTTCTGCTCTGCGTGCTGTGTCATGTGATTGGCAGGGAATCGGACCTGGTGACAGACATGAAGAAGGACTTCACAGAAACCTTCCGGCTGATGGTCTTGTTTGCTTGTTCAGCTCATTTTGAGGCATTTTTCTTAGACTGAGTCTGTTTGCTGATCAGTTGAAAGTCTTTGTAGCTGCAGCTCGTTTCTTTGTCTTCTGGATCACTCACAGTTTTTCATTTGACTCTTGAAAACATGAAGCTTTGTGTTTTTGTCTGGCCTTCTGGTTGAAGCCTGACTTTGACTCACTGGGTCCAGCTCGTGTCCCGTCTCCTGAAGGCCGGTCTCTCAAGCCCACCTTCGGTCCTGCAGTTCTCAGACTGAGCCACTAGATGTCTCTGGAGTCCACAGTGAGGACTGACCCTCTGAAGGGGACACACTGTGCTGCCGTTGCGTCCCTCTGATGGGTCTGTTTCCTCTCTTGCAGGCTGTGAGGTGAAGCCACCTCACAGGTGTAGTAACAGCCAGCAGTGACACACAGCTGTGTGTGTTTGATTCGTGGAGGGTTCGAGCGCAGGCGCCGCCGCCCGCAAACACGCTGGCCAGCCTTTGACTGCGAGGCCTCCGTGAGGACCTGCGGTGTTGCGTCCTCCTCGTGTTTTCATGAGTTTGTAGTTTGCGGCCTCATTTCCTGCAGATCAGCAGGAACTCGTCCACCTCCGTCTGCTTCCACCAGCTTCTTCTTGTCTTTACGTTCTGATTGGTTCTGCTCACTTCACTGTTTCATCAGTCTGAACATTAATAAACCAGCGTGAAGGTGCCACATCAGGACAGTGACCTGCAGGCTTCTGACGTCCTGTTGGTGCCCCCTACAGGCTACATCTAGATCACTGATCTGAGCTAAACATGATCAGTTTGTCCTGAGGGTGGCGCTAGAGGACGCTTGAGCTGTTGCCTGAATCTAATGGCTGTTTCTGGTTCAACAGAAACCGTCGCGTGTCGGACACGTAGAATAACGGTGTGAGCAGGAACAAACACGTTCAGTGGACGTTCGTCGTCGGCGTGGAGGCATCTCATCTCCTCGAGCCGACGGACCAGTCGTCCTTTCCGACTTCGTCCAATCACAACTCGACTTCTGCTTCACGCAGTCCTGCAGCCGACGTAGCAGGATGACGAACATCAAACTGTCCCACCAGGCCGGGTCGGTAAACTCCGAGTCTCCAATCCTGTCATCAACATATTTTGCTGTCCAGCTGTAATACGAGAAGCCTGCGACCCGGCCGCCATGTTGGAAAATGGACGAGCCAACGCTAAGCCCCGCCCGGTGCTTTGGCGGTGCGATGCATCCGGGTTCCCCTCGCCGTGAAGCTGTTTCTGTGAGTCTTTGGCGTCTGCCGTCACATGTTGAGCCGGCGTCTCCACTGATTCCAGATCTGTGTGTGATTAACTTTGATGTTTGGGAAAAAGCGGCGACTGACCGGAAGCTTCTCCTCGTCGCCTGCAGCCTCGCTTCCTTTGTCTTCTGACTGCCTTCAGCTCTTCTCTTTCTGTCCCAGCTTCATCACTCCCACATGTTTGTGTCCCTTCCCTCCTCCTCGTCCTCCTCGAGGAAAAAAACTACATTACCCAGGAGGCCTCATTAGGCGGCAGCAGCTGGATGCAGTGGGCAGATTTACAGCCTGGTTTCATCCTGAGCCGTCTGAAACGGAGCGGGACCTTCATGGATTCATCATCTGATCCCCAAAAACTGGAATTCCTGTCAGTTTGTCACAGAAGACCGAACGTGTGCAGCAGGAGGTTTTTTAAGGAGCACAAACTGGATTTGATGATGTTTGAGGTTTGAGCAGCTCGTCCACGCTCTGCTGATCACGTTAGGGGTCGTCCATCACTTCTTGGATTGATCTCCATCCTTCCAATCTGCGATCGTCATAATTCTTTCAGGAAAAATGGGCAAAAACTTTTTGGTTTCCGCTTGTCAAAAGTGAAAACTTGAAGCTTTTTCGTCCAAACTGAATATTTTTGGTGGGACAAAGGGAGACATTTGAGGACGTCGGCCATATTTAACTATTTCCTGACATTTACAGGCACAATTCATGAAGTCAGCAGATCAATAAGTAATGAAGAGAATCTTTAATTTCAGCATTCTGCTGTGAACACATGATCTCTTCTTATTTGGTGTCCACGCTGCAGATGGCGCAGGCTGAAAACACCTCTGCCTGAACTCAAACCCGACGACGGTGTTATGTTTTCTAGCTGCACGTTGGGCTCATGCTCACCTTTAGTTTCACAGTTCCAGCTCCTCACGTTTAAACACCGACTTCTGACTGCGTTGTTGCTCAAAGCTCATTGGTCCAGCCGCTCTCTGTGGCTCGTATGTCAACGTGCCGTGAACGTGTTCTGCTGATGCAGAGTGAGTCTGGACCCTTCAGGAAACCTGGAACGACGGTTTGATTCCTGCTGTGTTTCCTCTCAGGCAGAGAGCAGCTGGCCCATTGGCACAGAGGCAATAACCTGTGTGTGTGTGTGTGTGTGTGTGTGTGTGTGTGTGTGTGTGTGTGTGTGTGTGTGTGTGTGTTTTCAGGTTATGGACAGACGGGTCCTCAGTCTCAGAGTCCAGGCTACGACTCCATCGCCTCGGCTGTGTCGGGGATGATGCACATCACGGGGCCGGAGGTCAGTTTGCTGTCACACTGTCCTGATCTCAGTCCTGCTCCGCTCAGGATGAACCCTTCCGCGTTAACGGCTCCGTCACTTTGCGTCTAGCGCCACCTTTAGGACACGCGCTGCATGTTTAGCTCTACTGCTGATGAGTGAGTGAGCTGGAGGAGGTTCAGTCCAGTCCTCACCCTCGCCTCCCATAATGCATTGCTTCCTCTGGCAGGATGGCGAACCAGTGCGTCCGGGTGTGGCCATGACAGATCTGTCAACGGGACTGTACGCACACGGCGCCATCATGGCCGCCCTGCTGCAACGGCACAAGACGGGGAGGGGGGCTCACATCGACTGCAACCTGCTGTCGTCCCAGGTAATGGCTTGTGTGTGTGTGTGTGTGTGTGTGTGTGTGTGTGTGTGTGTGTGTGTGTGTGTGGTCTCAGCTCGAGCATTGTGCAGTAGTCGTCCAGTGACCTCCGGTCAGAAGTTCAACGAGTCATCAGGTCTCAGCTGCCCAGAAGCTTTAACTGGTCAGACTGGAGGAACCGTGTTTAAACGCCACACGGCCGCTTCGCGTGATTGGTTCCCACATGTCAAACCTGAATGAACGAGTGAAGGACCTCTGGCTGGTCTCCAGATGGCACAGAAACAGGAAGTGAAAGAGTTGAAGCTGAAGCTGAAGTCCCGTGTTTGTTTCTGGACAAATGGACAGACTGTGTCTTCGTCCTGTTTCGTCTTGTGTTGTGAGACTTCCTGCTCGTCTTCATGAGCCACGTTCTGCCAGAGGAAAAGGAACCTTAGCAGGAAACGGTTCTCCTAATCCAATAAGACTAAACACTCCCAAAATACTCCACTTTGTACCCGAAATGTCACCTAAATAGGACGTGCTGGCTTACAGTGTTGTGTTCGGGTCTGCTGGTAAATTACAGTGCTGATGCTGCCTGTCTGATTCCATCCATATCAATGAGGTGTTTTGGATGGGAGTGTGTGTGTGTGTGTGTGTGTGTGTGTGTGTGTGTGTGTGTGTGTGTGTGTGTGTGTGTGTGTGTGTGTGTGAGTGTGTGTGTGTGTGTGCGCGCCGTTGTTTAAACAAACCGTTGATTTACCCTGAAAAGTCTCAACAGTTTAAACAGAACGATCAATATTTCTCTGAATGTTTTCTCCGTTTAAACAAATCAAACGATCCGTAATCCTCAAACCGCCGCCGCCAACACCAACTGGATCTCGTGTCGTTCTGGACTGTGAAGCGTTCGAGGCGGCGTTGGATTTGTCGTGTCAGGACTCGCTGCTTGTTTGACAGCGTTGCTTTTAAAAACATGTTTTATGTTTGGTATGTTCTCATGTTTCACTCCTTCGCTGCGACACAAACCAGCTCAGGTCATTTTCAGACTTCAGGCCAGCAGACGGAAAGACGGCGTGGAAACTGCAACTGCCCTCTGACGTCACTGTGTTTGGACTCATTATGGAGAAGAACCGTTAAAAATCGGACTCTGGCAAGGTTTCAGAGAAAAAGGTGTTTGATTTGGTTCTAATTCCAGAGGAAAGTCTATATAGGATGTGTGAGGTGAGCTTTCTTTCAAAATAAAAGACAGGAAATGAATGTCTCACAGTAGAGAGACAGAGTCACACAGTTCTCTACAGAAAGTATCGCGGCTTGTAAGTCTGGACTCATCTTTGATGATCGTCGTGATCCTCACAGGATGAATCCTGCCGACTTTGGTGGTCCACTGACTCGTCGTGTAACGCCACCAGCAGGTTATGTCAGGCGTTGGCGGTCTATTGGCTGGAATTCAGTTCTTCAGAATCGTGTCAAGAGTGTTTTAGAGCTGAATGATAAACCTCTGGAGATCTGGAGAATCGTGACGCTGCTTCAAAACATTTCTCTGTATTTCTGTCCTTCACATATACACCAATATGGAGATTAACATTAGCATGTTAGCACTGTCACTGGGAGGATGTTAGCATGCTAATGTTAGCAGTTAGCTCAAAGCAATGCTGATTCTGTGGACTTTTAAAGGAAGAGAAGGATGGATGATTGATCGATACATGGAGAGATGATGATTGATGGATGGATGGATGATTGATGGATGATGAATGGATGATTGATGGATGGATGGATGATTGATGGATGGATGGATGATTGATGGATTGATGATGGATGGATGAATGGATGGATATGTAGATGGACAGACAGACTGATGAAAGTTGACTTGACACAACACCAAACGTTGAACTGCAGGCTGGAATCGGTTTTGGAGGCTGTGAGGTCTCGTCTCTGCGGTCGACTCCCAGGGCTGCTACACATAAAATACCCACAATCCACTTCTCCCCTCCCCACGTCCCGCGGCGCATTCCCCTATGTAGCGCTGCGACCACAGGCACGCCGACCGCAGATGGCTTCGACCAGAGATGAACAATGAGAGCACACAGCCGCGGTGGATGTGGATGCGTGTGGACGGGCTGAAGCTGTGTTTGGTTTGGTCGACGGGGGAAATTCAATCATTACAAACCAATCAGAGTTCACTGTTGTGTCTCTGCGAGCTGCCTGCAGGTCCTGAAACAGCTGTAAACATCAGGAGCAGCTCCACACCAAAGGCTAAGGAGTCAGAAGTCTGAAGTTCAGCTTGAAGCGGCTTGAAATTGTTGTGGTTTGTTGAGGAAATGGCTCAGTCATGCAGAAAAATACCAACTCTGTGAGGATGAGAAACACTTTCAGACTGTTGGGAAAGTTTACAGCGAAGAGGAGCGAAGAGCAGCCAGTCCTCGTCCTCGAAGCCTTTTCTCCTGCCAAAGCGACACATGAAAAGCCTCTGTAAGGCTCAGGCCTGTCTCGGTCACATGATCACGCCGTCCTGTCGGCCGGTGAAGCGGTCAGTTCACTTCCTGCTTTCTTCTTCTTTCCTCTTTTGAATGTGAAGCAGTTTAGTGATTTCACCACCAGCAGGTGATTCCTGAGGTAAGCTTTCACCTTCAGTGTGTGGACGAAAGTCAAAAGTCAGCATCACTTAAATCTCAGGACTTTACTCTGAGCCTGACGTGTCCCTCATCATCGTCATCGTCGCCGCGTTAAAGGCGCTTCGGCTCGGCTCAGTTGGCGGATGTCTTTCAGTCTGGCTTTTGGCTGACGCGGGCGTCCTGTCAGAGCTGAGGGCTGCAGCTCCTGAGCAGCCTGACGTCCTCATCTTCAGACAACACCGCCCGCCTGAGTCCGCTCCGTCACGGCAGCGTCCTTTAAAGCTTTACGACCTCCTCTGATCTTCTGCCGCAGAGATGAGCAGGAGCTGGACATGAAAGTCACCTCCTCCACCGCAGGCGTCTCCTGCTGCCGTGAGACCAGGAAGTGCCCGACGCCCGTTTCCCTTCCAGCTGTTGACGGATCGATCGTTGGGGTCGATGTTGCTCTCTGGTCACAGTCAACTGATAAATGTTCATGACCTTCAGCTCAGCTAACGTCGCTACAGATTCTCAAGGAATCCTGGAGTGACCAGATGTTTGTGTGTGTTGTCTGTGGAGGGTCAGGGTGAACGGCTTCCTGGAGTCCAGGTGAGTTTCAGCACAGGTGTGAAGACAGAGAGGCTGAACGGCAGGAGGAAGCCGAGCAGAGCTGTGGTTTCTCTTCTTTCAGGAGGCGCGAGGAGTCCATTTAACACCTGTCTGTCTCTGTCTTTCAGGTTTCCTGTCTCACCCATATAGCCTCTAACTATCTGAACACCGGGATGGAGGCGAAGCGTTGGGGGACGGCCCACGGGAGCATCGTACCTTATCAGGTAGCTCCCCGAGTGTCTTTCTGTCCCTTCATGTCAAACCAGACAGGGACAGGTCACGTTTGTCCTGTTACCTGCAGCTCGTTCTGTGTTTCAGCCCACAGCGTTACGGACTCTTCTTCTGTCGTTTGAGGTGCAGAATCCTTCAGAGGTTTCAGGTTCATCATGCTCCACGTGCGTTCAACAAGACAGGTGTGACCGACCTTCTGAAGCCAAACGTCACGAACACGAGCGAACAGCTTCTGCAGCTGCACTGAAATCCTGAATCAGCTCTTAGAATCAGCTGCGACATCCAGAAGGTTGAAGGAAACACGTTCTAGATCCTCTGAAACATGTTCCTCCTGAAGCGATTTTAACAGATGGAACCTGTAAATACACAAGTTTCAGCTGACTTCAGAGTATATTTGTACACAGAACGAGGACAGTATTCCTCTGAAATGTCGCGTTTTCGAAGTATGAAGTAGCAGAAAGTGAAAATAATCAAGTACCTTTCTTGAGTACTCTCTGCTACTGCAGAGGGGACGTTTTCTGACCAGCATGAAGTGATGAGGAATGATGGCCGGCGTCCACGTGGACAGACAGGCGCGACAGCGGTCGTCCAGCTGTTGAAGAACTGTCCAATGAGAGCTGCAGAGGTTAAAGGTGCGGCCGTGTGCGTTAACAGACCCGGAAACTTGGAGAACCTCAGAGCCGTTCGAGAGTCGTGGAACGTTTCGGAGGAATCCTGAAAGCTGACGTGACGTTCGGGGAATAAGAGGCGAGGAGGCGCTGGGAGCCACAGACAGAGAGACAATTATAAAACAATTAGAGAGCATTAGTGTCAGTCACTGTGGATGTTTTAATGTTTCCGTATGGAAGTGATTTCCTCCTCTCTCTGTTATCCCTCATTATCTTCTCATGTATCTGCACTCAGCACGGCTCTTTTCAGGCGCTTCACGTCACCTTTGAGTGGAGGTTTTTCTTTTCAGCTGCGTCCAAAATAAACAAGCGTGAATGTTTTTTTCTGGGACGCGTTGATCTTTCTGAAGTGATTTTTAAGTCATGCTAGTGTGAGATACGTGTCTGCTTAGTGTGGAGGAACGTGGAAGTTGAATTTCCTCATTTCTCGTGTCGTGATCACATTTTTAAGTTCATTAAAAACATGAGAGGCTCAAATAAAACGCATTTCTCTTCTCCCTCGGCGTCTCTGTGGTGTCGTTAAAGCGTGAATTATCTTCTTTCTGCAAGGCACGAAAACTCAAAGCACGCGGGGGCGTCGGGGGCGTCGGCTGCGTACTTCACAATAAGAGCACGGAGACGAAAGCACAGGAAGCGCTGAAACCTTTTAGACGCGGCGTGCAGCTAAAGCAGGTTTAACGCAAAGTCAGTGTTCTGTTGACCACGGCGCCATCATCATCATCATCATCATCATCATCATCATCATCATCATCATCATCATCGTCTCCTCTAACACAATGACTGACTGCTGAACTTGAAGCTCTGCAGTGTGAAACTCGTAGCAGGTAGAATCACACTTGATCAATCAGGTCTCATCAATTTTCACCTCATGGAGAGCGAGTGGAGTTCCATCGATCCAACGGCAAAGTCGATGTTGGCTTCGTACGTTCACGGCTGAGATGGCTGCTAATGGCAGACCTCCCCCCCCTCTTCCTGTTTCCTCTGTATCTCATCCAGATGTAGGTCAGCGAGCATCGATGTTCAACGACGAGAAGACAAACAATCAGCCGTGTTTTCTAACCTGAGCCTTCAGTCTGCTTCACATTACTGACTGTGAGCGAACAGAGATGTCACTGTGTTGTTATGGAGCTTCATATCACACACACACACACACACACACACACACACACACACACACACACACACACACACACGCAGCTCCTCCATCTGCTCCGCCTGAACGTGGCAGCGGCGGCTTGGTTCTTGTGGTCGACGTCTCTCACCAGCTGGAGCGTTATTGTCCAACGTTCGGATCTAATCCTCTCGTGAACCGCCTTACCCACAATCCCGTGCTCCCCCCCCCCCCCCCGCACGGCGCCGGAGATGAAAGCAGATCGTGACAGTTGAAACGACAGAGTTATTGGTGTTTTGCGGTTGCGGCTTCAGAGCTGAAGAAGTCGTCCGTCCCCGCCAACGCTTTGAAAGTTCACATCTGATTTCTGAGACGGGTCAATTCAAATCTCCCAAAACTGAGACATCCAGCGTGTCAAAGGAGAGACACATGAGAGGATGAGTGTAGGCAGGCAGGAAGGAAAAGCTTGATGTCTCTGCCTCAGAATAAATGAATATTTTTAACACACTGTGTGGTTCAACGTCCAAACAGAAGATACACCGACGTTCTTTAAAGGAAAGCTTCACCCCGTCCATTAAATCTGAAGACCGATGCTGAGGTAATGTCTTCAGGACGCTGATCATCTGTGGATGAGCGTGAGTGGATCCTCGCGCTGTGGAAGCGTCGGAAGAACAGTTCGATCCATCGCTGCAGCGTTCGGTGTTTGACGTGAGACGGACACGAGACCGCGAGTGAAAGACCATGAATAAAATCTACGCTGTGACAAACAGACCACACACACATTCACACACTGATCTGCCTTGGCTCTTCACGAGCACACACACACGTTTGGATTTCAGTGTTTGGCTGCCGATGCCGGCGGTCGAACCGTTTGTTTGGTCAAAGGAAGAGATTAACTTTGTGAAACAGGTAGAAAGTCGGTTTGAATGTCGCTGTACTTTTGCAGGTTACCACTGGGGGGCAGGAGATCTACGCAGTAAGCCGACGCACTCTCAGCTCATCTGTAATATTAGCTTCTAAAGTGTTTCCGGCTGTCATGTTATCAGTTCATTTCCACATCCAGATGATTGACGTGGACTCGTGCTTGTCTCCTGATGGACGTCCGTCCAGTCTTGTCTCTGTTTGAGCTCTGGTTTTGGTCTCCTCCAGCTCCTGAGGGACATATCTGCTCTTTAGCTGCTGAATGCTAAATGTTCACCAGCTGCTCTCTGACTGCTGGTCACATGCAAACAGCGGCCTGGAGGCTGAATCAGACAGTGTATTTGTCAAAAGCAGCGAGCTTAAAGAGGCTAAAGGCTCCGTCGAGCTGCAGCTGGAGGTCAGGAGCAGCTGCTTTGTCGGGGGTCGATGTGGTTTGGATTGGATCTGCCAGCAGGGGGCAGAAGGCGCCCCTCTGTGACCCGACCGCACCGCCTGCCCTCGCTGAGGACTGTTTGGGGTTTTGTGGATGAACGTTCTGTCGCTGTCCCCCTGTGGACTGCGTTACCCACAACTCCCTGAGGCTGGGGATGAAAGGGAGGCGGCGGTCAGAGCTGAGCGCTGAGTGCAGTGTGACTAAAGGGTTAGTGGTCTGAAAACACACATGCAGCAGTGTGTGTGTGTGTGTGTGTGTGTGTGTGTGTGTGTGTGTGTGTGTGTGTGTGTGTGATGTAAGACAGCAGTTCTCGTCCTCCTTTCATGTGGCGACGGGTTTTTATTACAAGCAATTGTGAGAGAGAAATAGGAAGAGGAGGAGAAAGTACAGAAAGAGGAAGAAAAAATTAGGGAGGAAGAGAAGAACAATGACTCAGGGGAAGGAAAGAGGAGGAGGAGGAGGAGGAGGAGGAGGGAGAAAAGACAGAAGATAAAGAAGAGGAGGAAGGAGAAGTGGCCCTCCACCAGCTGGCCTTTCAAACAGGTTTCCTCAGGCGAGCTTCAGCTTATTAAACTTATTTTAAAACTCACGTGGGACTCCATGAACCCCCGTCCTCTCACACTCACAGCCTCCAACTTAATGAGAGTAAATTTCATATCTACCTGCTGGGAAGAATAAAAGTGATTTTAATCCCCAAACTAAACAACATAAAGTCAGCGTCTCTGCTGCCTCTTCACTTCCCGCTGCTGCCTGTAAAGGTGCAGCAGGACATGAAGACCGCTGGTGTAATTAGTCGGTTGCTGAAACCACAAACCGAGCAGGACCCACAGACTCCTCCTCAGAGTGAGACTTTGATACTTCCCCGTTTCACAGCACAGTAAAGTGAATCTGTTCGGTTTTGGGCTGAACGTCAGACAGTTTGAGGCATTTGAAGGCATCACCTTGAAAGGTGGGATGTGAAATGAGGTTGTTGCAGCACAGATGAGTTTTACAGAAACATAAGCAGCTGGAACTGTTAGCGCTCAGCTGCTAATGGGGAAAAGACTGAATTCCTCCAGTGTCGTCTGCAGAGCGTCTTGGTTTGAAGAGGAAGGGACCCAGAACTGACCCTTGAGGGACCCCAGCAGTGAGGCTCCTTGTTCAGACACAGATGCTACCCTGCAGGTATGGTCCCTGATGTTGGATGTGAAAGGGGGCAGTGCAGAGCCTGAGAGTCCCAGACCTGTGGGTCTGGTGGTGGTCCACTGTGTCAGATGATGCTGAAGGGTCCAGCGGGATGACGATGAGGATGATGAAGAGGAGAGAGGATGCTGTAGCAGTGCGGATTCTCTCTGTGACGGCATGGAGGGCAGTTTCCCTTCAAACCAGACCGATGGAGGTCAGGAAGGTTGTTCTGGTTGAGTTCAGGCCATGTTTGTAAAGATTCTTTAAAAGTTGTTTTGTTCTTATGTATTTTTTTATTTTATCTCAATCTGTCATAAAATCAAACTCTTTCATGTCTGTTTTATTTCTTTCTTTGTAATCTTTCGTTGATTTTGTGGATGCGTTTCAGATCATGTGGATTCCTGCTGTGGATGATGATGTCCTCGTTGATTCTCACTGAACTCGTTTCTGTCTCGTCTTTACGTCCCGTCGTCTCTGTAAATCTGGATCGCTCTGAATCGTCTCGTCTCCGTTTCAGGGCTTCAAAACCAAAGACGGACACGTCGTCGTCGCTGCAGGCAACGACAAACAGTTTGTCAAAGTCTGTCAGGTCAGTCGCTTCATGTGTTCTTTGAATGCAGAAATCAGCAAAGTTTACAGCGTCCTACGTGCTGCGTATCCCCTCGAGCACTGACTGTAAATATATACTGTACTGCAGTACTACGTGGAGGACGAGGATTTCTGTGATGTGAAACATTAAACTGTTGTTGTTGTTTGTGTGTGTTTGCAGGTTCTGGAGCTGATGGAGCTCGCAGACGATCCGAAGTACAAAACCAACAAGCTGAGAGTCCAGAACCGTAAACAGCTGCTGCACACACTGTCACAGAGGTGCACGCACGCACGCACGCACACACACACACACACACACTGCAAAAAATCTGATTCTGTGAGTGAAGTCGACTAGCCTGATGAAGGACATGAACACGCTGTCAGTGAACACACATTGATTACTGATTGATCCTGGTTTATTCGTATTGATAACGAGTGTTGGTGTCTCTGGTGGAGAAGGATCAGCTGATTCTGCTGCTCTGCTCGTCTTCGTGGAGCTTCTTCGTGACTTTCAGCTCATCGTTTGTCATGAACTTCTCTGTTTCGCTCTCATGGCGTGAGGAAAAGTGTGTGTGTGGTTAGCGATGACGCAGGTGACAGTTTTAGTGATGATAGATAATCAATAAATGAATGAATTTGATCATTTTTCTCATCATGTCAGGTTTCTGCAGGAGAAGACAGCTGATTGGCTGAGAAGGTTTGAGGGCTCAGGTGTTCCTGTCGGACCAATCAACAGCATCCAGGAAGTCTTCTCTGATCCGCAGGTCAGTCAGCCGGCATCTGAACGCACACACGCGCACACACACACTCACAGCCATAGTTACTCAGGTGTGGTCCGACAGGTGTGTGTGTGAATGTGGCCAAACGTGCACGTTTCCTCTGTCACAAGACCTTGATGGTCCTTCAGGAAACAAACTAACTCTGCAGGAGCTTTTCCATTGGTTCACACGGTCAGTTTAGGACTTTACGAGCAACAGAGGTTTACTGAACGCACCATTAAACAGCTGAGAGGCGTTCGAGAGCTCGTGTCCTCCATTCAGACAACAGAGCTGCGTTTTTCTGAGTGTGAACGCTCTCGGACAAACTTTGTTGTGTGTGTGTGTGTGTGTGTGTGTGTGTGTGTGTGTGTGTGTGTGTGTCCAGTGTTGTAGCTGCTCGTCAAACTGTCCGTCCATATGGATTAAAAACACATTAGTCACTGCTCACACATTACACAACTCAGCACGTTACAATAACACACACGCCTCATTGCTGTGTGTGTGTGCGTGTGTGTGTGTATGTGTGCTGAGAACAAAGCAACAGGACATATGGCCTGTGTGTGTGTGTGTGTGTGTGTGTGTGTGGCAGTAAATGAAACACATTAAAGTTAATCCTTCACTCGTTCTTTGTCTCTTCCTTTTTTCTTTTCTGCCTTGTCGTCCTTTTCTCTTCTGTCTCTCCGTGTCTTTCTGCTCCTTGTCCTCTTCTGTCTCTCTGTGTCTTTTCCTCTTCTGTCTCAGCTTCTCTCTCTAAAATAAAAACAAACCTCTTGATTAGCGGGCGAGCTAGCCAACCCGCTATTAACCATCCTGCACCCTCAGCTCCGCCTCCTCCCGATGCCGCCCCTTTGTTTTCATCACCGGCTGGTTGTGTTTGACTGACACATCATCTGTCCAGTGTGTGTGTGTGTGTGTGTGTGTGTGTGTGTGTGTGTGTGTGTGTGTGTGTGTGTATGTGTGTGTATATGTGTATGTTGTTTTCTGGCCTACGTGTGAATCAGCCTCCTCCAGAGGTGCTTTGACCAATCAGATTTCGCCTCCCTCGTCTTGGATGCCTCTGGACTGATGCTAATGTTAGCGTGTGTGTCGTGTAGGATGAACATGTGACTGCAGTCCTTCCTGTGTGTGTGCTGCGTGTTCTTTGGACGAGTTTTCTTTGAATGTGTGCTTTGAGGACAGCAGCTCCCGTCACCACCTGGTGCAGCTCTGTCATATAAAAGCTATGACTCAGAGCGTGTGTGTCAGACCGGCCCATCTGCCTCTTTAATCCTGCTGCACCAACTTGTTTTCAGCTGAGTTTGGACACTCTGACTCTCCTCGCTCACACCTGCGAGCGCTGACTGATGGCACAGATGTTTCCACACATCTGGCGCCGACAAAGGTCATGTGACTCATCAGCTGCCGGACTTTTGTTCCGCTTCCTGCGCTGAGCTGCTGAACCTGAGCTGAACTGGTCCTGAAGCAGAGCAGACTGTGGTTCTGCTTCCTGTCCTGAGATCGGGCGTTATCACTGAACTACGACCTGGACGCACACCTTCGGACTGAAGGTCTTCATGGAACAGCGAGGAACCGAGACCCGAGTCAGACCAGGTCGAGCTCAGGGAGGGTCTGTGAATGTCAGTGGATCTGAGCGTGCTCAGTACCACGCTCAGAGCAGGCAGATGTGGTGAAGTTAGCTGTAAAGCTGTGAATGTAGCAGCGACTGAAGGCAGTTAAACCCGCCCTCAGCATCCAATCTGGTCCTGGAGCACAAAACAATGAGTCCTGACGTCACAGAGACGAGACAGGAAGTACGTCATGATCACCACGAGACAAAATATCCCAGGAAACGAGGAACATATATAGAAATGATTGCTGCTGACTGACTGTGCAGTCCAGCTGGCTGCAGGATGCTTCGTTGTGGGTGCAGCAGGTGAAAATTGGACTTTCTTGCATCGGTTCCCGTGCATTTCTTTGTTCTTCAGGTGTGATGTCCAGGCTGGATTACGTTTGTTCGTCCCCACTTTAGGCCGGTTCTGACTATCACCAGGTCTCTCTTATGTAGAAATGAGGTTATTTTAGGACTGGGAACATGTCGGAGCGTCACATACATTATGTAAGAATCTCTTTGGAAACTCTTTGATTGCGTAAAGGCAAAAGAACTGACTGTAAAATGGCGGCTGCAGGCCTTCAGCAGGTCACGCTGGCTCGGCCCGTCCACCCACATTTTGTCTCGACAGTGACGCCGTCCGTCCTTTAACACTCGGGCTCAGTGATTCCCGCCTGATGATCCGAATATGAACCTCAGGATTCGTCCGTCAGCCCGTGAGCCAGCGTGGCGACATGTTGGTCATCCTCCGTCCTTCACTTCCTTCACTGCTGCTGGACTCTGGGTCGAATGCCTGGCTCAAGGGCACTTCTTCACTGTTTGCTTTGTTCCCATAACCGCTTCCTTCCCTGTGGCTGTAAATGTTTCCCACATGATGGCTGCAGTTAACAGAAACAAAGTCAGGCTTCTGCTGAAACGCTCCACATCTTTCCGTGTGTTTACACTGAGCATGCTGGGAAATAATAGCTGCTCGGTGTGTTGCTCAGCGTGCGTTCACGATCGTCCATTCACAGGCGGTAAACACACCAAACCACATCATCATGTTTCATAACAGCAGATCACGTCGACGTTAACTGAGGAGAGCAGCGTCAGTGGGTTTATTTCTTTTACGTGATTTCATTTCGATGTTTCCCGCTTTTTTTATGTCTGGGTCTAAAGTTTCCAGGCTGGCAGCAGGTTCAGGTTTCAGTCTCTCTCAGACCAGGCAGCAGTCACACAGACCCTCCTTTAAAGTTCAAGTAGCAGACTCAAACCGACAGTATTTACGAGCAAGTTTTGGGTGTTTCCATTATTAATAAACCTTTATTTAACCAGGTACGTTCCATTGACATCACATTGGAGTTGTGGCCAAGATAGCAGCAATGCAGTGTGTCAAGCAGTGTACCTGCAACCATCACAAACACACACAAACCAAACGTACCGTGTTTCCAGGCTGCACGGCCGAGAACATGAACACCTGTTTACCAATTCCAGTGCAAAGATGGACGGTAAATGGGTGTCATCGGAGGGCAAACACTAGTTACTGGTTTACATTGAGATATACCCACAAAGATGAGTCCAAGGATGGATTTAGAAATGAATGCACACCCTATATACCTATACAACCCTAACCCAGAACAGACTGGTAATGCTGGTGTGAGCTGGGACTACTCCGATTATTATAACTCAGCAGCTGTCTTCAGCAGCTGACAGCATGTCCTTGAATGCACCACAGAGGAACCCACTGAAAACGGCAACTGCATTATCACTGGTGGCCTTAAAGGAAGATGTGATGATCTGATTTGGAAAATAAAGGTAAAAATTCCACAGTTTTGCAGTTAATGGACTGAGGGCTGTAAAAGCAGCGGTACGTCCCTTTAAAGCCGAGCTGCAGGTTTCCTCCACACAGCAGCTCTGCAGAGAAGCTGCTGCTAATCAGGACGGAAGGAGGTCGCTGCTCGAAACTGAAATCTGGAAGTCATTTGGAGAAACGCCAAACACTCGTCTCTCTCTCTCTCTCTCTCTCTCTCTCTCTCTCTCTCTCTCTCTCTCTCTCACTCTCTCTCTCTCTCTCTCTCTGCTAGCTTCAGGTCTCTCATCTGTCTCACGCTCTCTTTGTTTCTTGCCATCAGTGTCTTTTTCTTCAGTTTTTAGGTTGGACAATGGCTCTGAGTACTACAACACCCAAGAGCCTCAGCTGCTGTTGGAGAAGAGGCCAGTCAGCCAGTGTTGACTGAATCGTTTCCAGACTGATCCAGAATCTGAAAGCAAACTGAGTTACATGTTTTATTGGCTTTCTACTAAGTGTAATCTTTAGCTTCAACGACAGAATTTGAAGTCCTGTGATTGGATGCTTGTTGCTGAAATGCACACTGGGAGTCAGTTTTTATGTCCACAAACCTCTGTGAGCACCATGTCAGAACTTCACAGCCTGCACGAACAGATTCGCCCTGAAGTCGCTTCTGTGGTGGATTCAACAGAACTTGTGGCGTTTGTCAGTTTTCCGCTCGGAGTGGTCCAGGCCTGTCGTGGAGGTCATGTGCTGATCAGTCTGCTGTTCTCCACAGGATATTAATATCCGGTGTGAACACATTAGTATTCTGCTCACCGCATCGCAGTGATGGGCATCGTGGCTGCCTTGCGAGCGTTCACAGTTAAGAGGGATGGATGGATGATCTGACTTGACTGAAAAAGACTGAAGAAGTAAGAGAGGTTCAGGAGAAAAGCTAAGTGTTCTTCTTGCATCACGTTCTGTACAGAAAAGTAAAGGAGACGTGTACTTCTGATGCCTGATTGACTGTCTGCGCTCTGGTTGACTCACATTTTTGTATCTTGAGCGTCCTGCAGTCTTTCCTACCTTTTTACCACTTCCTGTATCTCTGCCCTCTTGTTGCTCACGCTCTCTGGACTTCAGCAGTAACAGACCTTGTTTTTACGACTACCAGCCCTCTGGCCATGTATCTGTCATGACGTCTGGGCGGCGGCCAGGTCCAGCAGAAAATGTCCAGCTAAATATGGCTTTGATATTGTGACTACTGGAGGTGCGCTTGATTTATCCCAGCTGAAACCTAAACAGCCTCTGAAGTGGATACCTAACATGTAAGATCAGATAAATCAGCCGCTCTTCAGGCTCACACCACCCACTCTGTGTTTAGCTAAACGTGGAATCCGAGAATTTAACCTCCAACCCTGTACAGAGCGCTGAACTACCCAGAGGAGCTGGGATTGAACCCTTGACCCCAGTAGCGGAGTATCGGTACTGCATTAGTCTCGCCATTAGCCTAAGCAGGAAATTAAACCTGACTAGCTAACGATGCTCGTGTCTTGCTCTCAGAGACCTAAACAGGAATTCAGGGAAATGAACCCCCAACCCTTGCAGTGCTACCGTAGTTACACTTGCTCACATCACTGCCTCACTCAAAGGGAATTTAACTCCAAACCATGGCAGTTTTAGTGCCCTGCTCGTTCCCTTAATGCTGGAGGTGTTGGCCTCTTTTTCTGGAGAATTGAGCCTGGCAGCATTAATGTCTTGCTGTATGGAACTAAAGCTTTCACCATGACAGAGGTAGTGCTATTTTTGGGGGAATTTAACCTCTAACCCTGGCACAGAAAACTGATGCCATACTCTTGCTCCTAATTCGTTAAACGCAGGGACTGAAGGAATTAAACCGCCAACCCTCACAGTGTACATTTCTGGTACAAGTGTCTCGGTCAAGGTACTTCAAATTCTCATCATGGCTGTTCTTGGTGCCTTGCTTTAGGGAACTGAGCCGTTAATGCTGGAAGCTGTTCTTTCTTGGGAATCGAACACTTCACTCTGGCAGCGTCTGTGTTTTTATTGACCTCAGAGGTTTTACTTCCTCCATTTTCTCCAGTTTTAGTTGAAATCTAGTCTTTTTGTCATCTTTAGAGCACTTGGTGTTTTTGTTTGGACACCAGCCCTTTATTACTGTCTGGAAACACTCAAATGAAATAGAAACAATATAAAAATGATGCTGCAGAAGATCTTCAGCGAACTCCTGGTCCCAGGTCAGGAGGACCTCACACTGTCTGCTGGAAAGCCGAGCGAGCCTCCAGTCACATTCCTGGGAAACTCCTTCTCCACACGGGCTGAACTGATGTTCAAGTAGAGGAAATGAAGGTGTGATGACAGATGAAAAGCTTCCTCAGAGGTCACTTGGATCGAACCTTCAGTATCCCAACAGATCCAGCATTTTAACTCCAGATTACTTCCTCATTTATCAGTCAGGACAGTATTTCTGTCTCAGGGGACACGTTCCACTAATCTGGAGTCGTCTTTTAAAACCTCGAAGGCGTTCTGTACCTGATGTGATCTAGTTTTCTTCAGAGATCCACACAGTGTTCATTTTGTATTGATTGATGCCTTTTTATTTCATGATTAAATTGGAACAACAGTGTAAATAAGAAAATGAAATCTCTTCGTCCTGCCCTGACGAGTGAAGACAAGATGAAATATTTGCTCTGTTTAGGCGGACGTGCTAAATCAGAAGCCACCTCGAAGCCTTAGCTTTCCCCTTTAACCAATCATCCATATGAAAATCCGTATTCTCACTGGCCTTGGCTGCACGTCTGGACGTATTACAGACAGACAAAACACACCCGGTCTGAAAAGACACCTGAGGACAGACCTGATCACAGTGTCTGCAAAGGTCAGTATCAGTTATGTCTGCTGATTGATTCAGTGAACATTTAACATGATTTGGTTTTAATTTTTGCTCACTAAAAGTGAATAAAAGCCACTTGACTCAAAACAAATGTAGACATCATGCGATGTGACCTCTCGTAGAAGTGGCCAAAGACTTTAGACTTTATGCCAAATCACACCAACATTTACAGAAGTCCCAGCGTAGAACACTAAATCTTCCCAGTAAACGTCCACTTTCGATGTCTGTCTCTCAGAGTCACAATGAAGGCTTTGGACGAGAGCCGCCATTTTGAAACTGACATTTAACAATCACATGGGGAGAAGAAGGAGCACAGTACAGCATCTACACCCTGTAAGACATGAATGCGACGGATGATCAAAGTATGAAAAAAGGAGGACACCCTCTGGACGCCGTGACAGACTTTGAGTAATGTTGGGAGTTTGTTTCTGGATTGGCTGCATTTAAAGTCATGTTGACAGACTTGAGGCTTCCTCCAGGTCGCGGAGACCTAACCCCCGTCTGTTCCCAGATAACCAGAGAAGCCACAAGCTGACAGCTAAATGCAGCTCGGGGGAAATACATTTCTGGTGTGGATGAGCGGTGGGCTCTATGGATGAATGTGGAACGACTGATGACTGACTTTCATTCCAAAGTGAATAACAGGGAAAAGGGACATTTGTTGCATGTCATTCCCCCTCGTCTATGGTCAGCTCTCTGCTGTCGGCTACCTAATAAAGGCAGAAAAGTAAGATAAGGTGTAAATGATGAATTTCAGTTTGCGATGGCTGCGCTGTTGGTCGCCGGTCAGCAGCCGATAAATAAGCCATTGATGATGAAGCATGAATGAAGCCGCTGATGCTGGTCATGATTGTGACTTCAGTGATTAACTACTTGATACTTGTAATTCTTCATTTTCTTCAGTGAACTTTGTGCCAAGCAGCACTTTATTCAGCTGTTATCTGTGATCTTGGGACAAGGTTGCACAAAAGAGGAATCTCAGAGTCTGCAGCCGTGATCGTCTCCTCCAAAGCGTCGGTAAAGACTAACTTTCCTGGCACAGCGCATCGCTTTTCTTTGTCAGTTTCTTGCTTCACGGTCAGTCCTGCTTGGCCTGCTCCTTCAATATTATCAGAGACAGGAAACTGTTCTCGCAACGAAAAAGGCAAACGCTCCTCTCGGTTCCCCTGAGAAGGACGTCTGGTGGCCGTTGGACTGATGAAGCCTGTCTGTCAGTGGTGTGGTGGTAGGTGATGGTGTACTGCTGCCTGTGTTCTTTCTCTCTGCATGTTTTCATGCTTCTCTATGTGCTGCGATCTTGTTATTCGCTCTGATATATTTATATTTTTGAGTAATGTCATGTCGTATTGTGAACATCGTTTCAGGTCTGTTGAGTGTATAGAGAAAGGAGTGTTTTAGAAGGTCATGGAGACTGTTCATCATTCCTTATGTCCTCAAGGCAGCAGCTCGGTAAACAGACTGTGATAGTTGTGTAGTTTGGAATAAAAGTGACGTCAGCAAAGCTTCATCCGTCCTCTCGGGGGTTTTTAGCTGGTTTGGAAGACGCCCACCCAGCCTCTTCCCCGCCCCGACACACATTTCTCTACCAGATAAATCGTCCACGTCTGTCAAACCATGAATCGCTCTGTTACCATAGGGAGCGCTGAGTCAGCAGGGAGAGCTTCTTATAACTCTGCTGCGGGTGTAGTTTGGACCACAGACAGACATTTTTCTGTAATGAGCCCAACAAGAATGAAAAGTGATGAGAAAACACACATGTAGGTGAACGCTGAGGGCCTTTTCTCTGAATCCGTCAGAGCTTCCTTTAAAAACCACTTCACAAACAAACTCTTGAAGGATGTTATCAGTCTGCTCCGTTCCTGGGTGGAAGATCCATCACTTGGGATAGAAATCACAGATGACGACTCAAAACTGAATGACTGCTGCGTAGAAAGCACGATGTGACCCGGGCGGCGTTCATTTGTTGTTCTGATTAACAAACTAAACTCACAAAACATGAAGGAGACATTCTTATACTTTATTGCTGCTAGTGAAATGTTTTGAGTGGGTTTAACCTCCCTCTGGTGGGCACTTCCATAGAATACAGCCGTACACCTTCTGAATTCATGTCTCTCTCTTTTGCTGAACTAGAGGACGTTAATCCTAAAACACACCTTGTGCAAACTCAACCATCACCTGCTCTGGTTTGGTCCAAATGAACCTTTCATTGACAGAGTTAGATGTGAAAATGTTGTGGCTCTGCATGCTGTTGGTGCTGCTGGCTTAGCAGTTAGCACTGCAGCCTTCACTTCTTCTTTGGAGGCAGAAATTAATTAAAGTGACAGAATAAAATGACAGAATTCCCCCCAAAAAGCTGATTTATCTGTCCAGTCCCCCAACACTAATTTAGAACTGGAAGATGATGTGCTGTGTACAAGTGCTGCTTGCTAAACAACAAATTTTAATTAAATGCAGGTTGGTCCATGTTGTTCAGATCAGTTTTTTAAAACTGTCCTTACAGAAAAATGACGTCACTCCATTTAGTTACCATTAATTTTTACATCCGGCAGTGTCAGGTTATACTTCTGTTATCAACGAAGGGCCAGCTATGCTGTACTCTCGGTTAATACCGGTTACCTTTTGTTGGCCTATTTCATCTGCGAAATGCTGTTTTTTCAGTCCCGCCGCCGTCTTTCATGTGACGCTTATGAGGCTGAAGTTCAGCAGCCGGGACGTGAACCACGCCGCGTGTCTGTCAAAGTCATGAGTTTGTTGAAGTCATTGGGACGGCTGTGGCTCAGGAGGTAGAGCGGTCGTCCACTTATCGGATGGTGGGCCCCGGCAGTCTACATGTCGAAGTATCCATGGCCAAGATACTGAACGCCAAATTACCCCCGACGTTGAGCCGTCAGTGTGTGAATGCTGAAGAGCTTGTAGTGAGCAGGTGGCCTAGCCGTCATATGAATGTGTGTCAGTGGGTGAATGCAGACTTGTGCAGCACTTTGAGTGGTCGTCAGACTGGAAAGCTGAAGACCAACGTGGACAAACACGTAAACATTGCTTCCACTCACGTGCACAGATCCAGTTTTTGGCAGTCAGGAAGGAGCCTTCATCAACCACCTCAACATCCTCGCTGTGACACGTCCATCACACGGATGTCACACTTCCTGCTCTGCACTGCAGCAAATACGCTGCCTGCTAAACACACTTGACAAACGTGTTTAGTCGGATAGAAAGTGTTTCCTCAGGAGACAGGGTTGCTGTGGGACAACACCTCCTTGTGCTCTGAGCTCTGCATCGTGGCCACAGCTCCATCAGCATCTCCACAGTATCTGTGATCGTTCCAGAAACGACTGATGGGCGCTCTGGCAGCAGTCCCTCCTGGTCTCCCTCTTGTTTTTATGAGAGCTGTTGAATCCCTGTAATTCCAGCGGTTTTGTTTCCTCCGGTGATTACCGCCTGTGTCTGCTGGAAGACTGATGGCCTGAGCACATTCGTCTTTCTCTCTGTCCGCGAACGCTCTTGAAACTCAATCAGAGGAGGAGCCGTTCAAGCCGTCTCCTGCGACTAATAGCTCTTATCATCCGCTGAACACAGCGACGGATTTCTTTCTGTTTTACTGCCTGTGAAGACCCTCCTGTCTGTCTGTGTGTGTTTTGGAAAGAAGATCTTAATCTTTCATTTCATCCCGATGATATTCAGACGAGGGTCGGTGTGATTCACACGACAGACTTCGTGAAGTTATTCTCGACCTTTGAACTCTGTTTTGATTTCAACAGCTTGAACGTGTCTGCCACGAACTGTATTTCAGTTTTACCTGCCAGGTGGTCTGAGCACACTGTGGAACGTTTGTTTCCATCGACGAGGCCGAAGTGAACAAACAGACTTCCTGAACGTCAGGAACACATGTGAGGAAAAAGTCTGGACAGTAAAGAAATGCACTTTCTAATGTGACGTGTTCATAATCAGGTTCAGAATCAGATTTATTGGAAACTTACTGCACGCATTCAGGGAATCTGAGTACGTTCACAGAGCAGCACAGCTGATCAGATGAAGGTAAGGAACAGACAGAGTGAAATGTGGCTCAGACGTTCATGTTCCCCTCAGGATGAACCCTTGTAACTTTAGTGATCCTCTGACTTCTCATGTCGCGCCGTCATCGCGTCGACATTAAAATGTGTCCAATACTTTGGTTCAGACACCTGCAGAACTGATGACGCTCCCATCAGCCTCAGCTGTGTTTTACTGCTAATCTGCTAATGTTAGCATGCTAGCATGCTAAACATTATACCTGCTATACATCAACATGCTAGCATTGTTGTTGTGAGCATGTTAGCATGCTGATGTCAGCATTTAGCTCAAGTACAGCCTCATAGAGCCACTGAGGACTGTGTTGACATGTTGTGTCTGTACATTAATTGTATTTTTTCTATCTACAATTTCTTACAATTTCTTTCTTTCTTACAATTTTTTACAATTTCTTTCTTTTTCTTTTTCTTTTTATTTAAAATCCTCACTCTTTTGTATATACTGTTTTTGTTTCTAATTTGCATGCACTTCTTATATTAATCTTTACTGATGCTGCTGTATTCTGGAAATTCCCCTTGCGGGACAAATAGAGGAATATTGAATTGAATATTGAATTTTATTTTAGTTATATTTAGTTCTTTAGCAGCAGGAAACCCATCAGTTTCCCTCCTCTCTCTCTCTCTTTTGTCCTCTTGAGAAAGAAGTTTTGTTTTATGTGCATGACAGCGTCGGTAAGAGACTAAATGCATCGTCGAGTGCAGATTGATTTCATGTGTCGGTAAATCTAGAGCTGTGTCTACTTTCATGAACGAGTTTCAGCCTTCAGAGCTGCGATAAATCTAGACCCAGAGCGTAACGACAGCCGACTGAGGATCTCAATGACAATAATTAACCTTTACATAAGCACGACCAACACTCGCCCACAGTCCATAAAGGGTCTCTGCTGTATTACAGTAATTATATTATACGATCTACATTAACGGTCTTGAACTTTAGTTGTTTCCAGAGCTGCAGGTTTCTTTTTGGGGAGCTGAGATTTCCTGTCATTTGAATTCTGACACAGAGTCTCTGAGAGCCTCTTTTTGCCAAACATATCTGTGATCATTTCCTGAAAATGCTCGGTTCTTTGACGTCAAGTGTCTGTGAGAGAAATGTGTTTTTTCTGTGAGGAGCTCGGCTCGGCTCCTGTGACTCCCTGATGCGGGAGGATAAATCAGGCTTTCACATTACCTGTGATTGATCTCAGAGGTCAGATGAACCTCCCGTCTGTCTTCAGAAGCAGCAGAGCCCGTTCGTCTTCAGCACATCGTGAGCAGGAGAGGAGCTAAACGATCTCGGCCGTCCTCTCGGTCCTTAAAGACAGAGCCATGCCGCTGTGTTCTCCCTGTCCCTCGTCTTCTTTGGGGTGCGGACTCTGCTGTACGTCCTGTTCCCTCTTCACTGTAATTGGTGCCTGTCGACGGAGCGGCTGAGCTGTTCATTTCTGAGACACTCGTGCTTCAGTTAGCGTCTCGTAGAACATCCGCTCTCGGTCACAGACGTGTTCGAGTCTCCAGTTCAGCTCGACGTGAGACACCGTCAGCAGTTAAAGACCATGCCAATATTTTAAGCCTTTAATCGTAAAATAATGTATAATTCACATTTTGCAGTTTCACTTTTTGAGGTGGATAAATCTACTGGCTGAGTCATAAGTGACTGGTAATGCTGTTTGTTCTGGTTCGGGTTCTGGTTTTTGACACTGTGGCTTAAATCCATGATGCTTTGGGGGATGTGAACAGGAGGCAAACTCTCTTTTTTTTATTTTTTTATTTGTTTACTTTTAGTCAGATTATGTCTACTGAATTATCTGCTAGCAGCTCCAGTTAGCAGCTCCAGTTAGCAGCCTCTGTTAGCAGCTTCTGCTAGCAGCTTATTAAACGGTCTTACAAGCGAGCTTCAGTGTAAACAGAGAGACACCGAGCGCCGTCCTGACTGTCACATCCTGGAAACACCTTCCTTAATGCTGCTTTCCAGGGATGAAAAGTTCCTGGTTTGTTTTATGGCTGCCTTTGTTTCCTCATACTTTACTGAGCGGGTGCCGTCTGTTGTTGTTGTTTCAGGAAGCTTCCCTGAAATTAGTTTAGAATTTTGTCCCAATTAGATTGAAAATTAGTCCGTAATTAAAAGCTAAATCATTATGTTTAGTTTGTGTTTGCCCTTTCAACCAGTAATTTGATCAAAGTGGTTTTCTTCCTCTCTTTTCATCGTTTCCTCTCCTCTGTCTCTTTCTCTCTCTTTCCTCTTCCTCTTCCTCTTTCCTTTCTTCCTCTCTTCCACCCGTCACTTTGTCCTGCAGTGATCGGCGTTCTTCCTCGTGAGGATGACGTTTTGACGTGAAGCAGGATTATTAATCGTGGTAACACATCGAGCTCGGGGTGTGTTCACACGTTGCTTCTGGACTCTCCTGTCTGATTATCCAGAGTGACCCGGTCGGGGGTCAGAGGTCGCGCTGTGATTACAGGCTGCCGGCCAATAGCGTCTTGTTACGGGAGCCCGGGGACGCGGAGCAACAGCTGCTCGTTAAAACTTTATTTATCCAGGGAGATCTGACAGAGCTCTGCCCTGCTTCATACTCATGCACGTGTTCAGACTGGGAGCAGACCAGTTCAACCAGTCACACCTCACAGGTACGTGCATATTGTCGAAAAAACAGACCAGACTTTGTTATCCTCCATCCACCTCAACCACCTCCATGTGACAGCTTGGTTTTGATGATACGTAGATAAACATGATAAGTAGCTAAAACGTAAAGAAAGTTTTTTCCTCCTCGACTTCTCCAACCAGGTGTGGTGAAGGTGTGAAGAGGAGGCAATGCAAGACCTCTGAGAGCTCAGAGCGGTGCCCCTGCAGGGCTCCGCAGGGTAATAACCTCCAGAAACCATTGGTTTATATCGTCCTCCAGAGGGAAACATTTGTCCTGAAGAAAGGAACTCTGAGGCTCTTTCTGGTGACCCCGTCGCACATGAGAACATGTGTGGTCTTCATCAGGTCCACGAGGACATTGAACAACATTTATTAGACTCTTCAGTTCCTAAACCACTGCGATTACAAGTAAACCACAGGAGTTCAGAGGTCAGACGTCCAGAACGCTGCTCTGAACGACTGTGTGGAAAAGAAATGAGTTTCTGTTAGCAGCAATCAGAGTGGGAGGAGGATGTGATGGAGCTGAGGGAGGGAAACGTAAGAAAGAACCAGCAGCTCTGGGACGTCTGGGAAAGTGTGAGGCGGGTTTGATAAAATCCAGGTACGAGAGTCAATATGAAAACACGTAGTGATGGAGGGAGGAGGAGGAGGAGGAGGACGACGACGATCACTGAGAGTTAGAACAGAGAAGAAGAAACCTGAGCTGACCTCCAGGGACAAACCGAAGCTGAGCCCTGGATCAGCCATGAATGTCTGGATCCTCCGTAAGCAGCGACGCGTGACTCACATACTTTATGTGTGACTGATGGTTAACCCACCACCCAGCCGTCAGCTGACTCTTACGTCGCCTCGTTTGTTCAAGTGTCAGTGAAGACTCAGCCGCCCAGGTCGTGGTTTCCCAGTGCGGGTCGAATCCAGGGCAGCTGATTGGGTTGTTGAAGACCTGAGAATGACCTCACAGTGGTGTTTCATCTTTAAATTATTTTAGTCTCACGGTGGCACCTCCCTGTGTTATTCATGTGTAGAATGGTTGAGGCTCTGTAGGAGGCTGTGCAGCCTGTGTGGCTGTGAGCTGAACTTCAGAAGAAGAAGAAGCTCTGCAGTTCCTTATTACTGTTTTCTTTTGGGTGTTGAAAGCAGTGGAAATTCCTGTAAATTTTGCTCAAAAACTGTTGTTGGAGTTTTTGTTCAGTCCTCTGATGAACCTGAACTGATCTGGATCACGTAGAAACCACCATCAAGCCTCTGTTTGGGAGGAGACGAAGGGAAATATTGAAAGAGAAGAGGAGATGGAGAAGAGGAGGAGGTGGATTACCTCTGGTAAAACAGCCAAAACAACCAGGACCCGGTGCTCGCTCTGTTAGTGCAGAGATAACGCCGACACCTGAACAGTAACACCTCTGCTTATTAAAATAAAGTCACTCATGTCAGCTGCGAGTGGTTTTTCAGAGAGCTTTAATTCTAAAACAAGCTTCACGCTCACAGTCTGAAACTTTAATGAACCTTCTGAGGCCTCGAAGTAAAAACACACGAGTGAGAAGAAAGAATAAAACCTGAGGATCATCTCGGTCTGAAGGTCTGTCTGTGAAGCTGATTCTGACTCTGATAACCGTGTTTTCACACTTCCTGTGTGTTCAAGTTTGACGACTCTGCTTCATTAACGCAGACGAGAGGACTGAGAAGAAAGACCAAAAGGGTGGTTTGAGGAAGAGCTGAGGTCTGAGTTTAGTCAGAGGCTCAGCTGGACACACAAACGCTCAGCGGGTGCTTGCGTTGCGAGCTAGCATGCTGTCAGTCACAGCAGCTCCAAGACATTTCCTTCATCTTTTCATCCTCATCCTGGTTGCTGAGAGGACAGGAAGACTCCACAGCGATGGCGTCCTCTGGTCTCTTTGTTGTGGAGCAGTTTAGCCTCTGACAGACGAGCTAATTAGCTACGCTAGCTTTGAATTGTGTGTATCCTGATTTTCCCTCCTCTTCAGCGTTCCTCCCTCTCTCCTCCTCTAATTTCTCCTGCTTTTTTCCTGTTCTTACCTCCACCTGTTTCTCCTCTTTCATCACTTCTCCTGCTCCTCCTCTCAGTTTCAGTGAATCATCTGCAGATCGATCGTTTTTTTTATTTTGTGATGACATCAAACTGTTCATATTATTTTGTCCAGCCCCTCGTTTCATTTCACCTGATGTTTCTCCTTCAGACCACGGCTGAAATGTGACGATTCGATTGGCCGAGCCTTTGTCCTGTTGGTGTGTGTGTGCTGGACACACCGACAAGCATCTGCGTCACACGCATACACGCGCACACATGTGCACGCAGACACATGTGCACGCACACACAGACACACACACACACATCCATATGTGCGCACACATGTGCACAAACATGCATGTACACACACACACAAACACACGCGCTCACACTCACGCGCTCATACACACACACACACACACAGAGGCTCATACACACACATGCTCATATACACGCACGCACGCACACACACACTCACACTCACACAGGCTCACGCACACACACATGCACACACTCACACAGGCTCACACACACACACACATGCACACTCTCACACACACACACACACACTCTGGGGTCGTTCAGGGACAAACTGGATGATTCACTGAAGAGTCTCGTGTTTTTTTATTTGTGATCAGAGAGAGGGAGAGTCTTCCTGTGTTCTTCCTCTCTTCCTCTTCCTCTCCTGCCCCTCTTCTCCTCCTTTTGATTATCTCAGCTTTTTCCTCTGTTCTTCATCTTCCTCCTCCTCTGCACCTGTTCTTCCTCTCTGTCCCTTCTTCTATTTCCTTCCTGTTTCCTTCTTTTCTTCATCTTCTCTTCCTCACCTCTTCTCATCTGTTGTTCTCTTTTACTCCTTTTTCCTCTCTTCTTCCTCCTTCCTCTCTCGCTCCTCTCACCTCTTCTCCTTTGCTCCTTTCTCTGCTCCTTGTCGTCCTCCTCTTCTGTAGCTCAGCCCTTTGTCTCTTCGTCTCTTCTCCTCCTCATCACCAGGCTTCATTGATGTCTGAATGTCTCTCTGTCTCTGTTCTTTCTTTCCTCTTTTGTTTCTGCTCTTTTTCTTCTCTTCTCTCATATTTCTGTCCATCCTCTCGCTCTTTCTCTCTTCTCTCCTTTTTTACCGTCTTTTTTCCTTTTGCTCTTTGTTTCCTCTCTCCGCTGAGAAAGTGTCCCGAAGCTTCACCTGCTCTCACTTTTAAAGTTTGAAGAAACAAAGTGTAAAAACAAACTTCTCCTCTCCGACCCTTCACGGTCACAATCAAAGCATTTGGAAGCTGTTGTTGTGATGCATGATGGGAAGTATTTTCAGAAACCACATGAAGAACAGATCTGAACCGCTCGGCGTGACAAACCTGAGGGAAAATGTCTGAGTCACGGTGGCGGTTTGAGGCGTTCAGGAGCAGCTGCTGCTCATGTTCTTTAAGCTTATTTCTGCTCTTCCGGTTCATTTCTGGCCAAACATGGACGACATGCTCAGATGTCCACGTATGTCGGGAAAATAGACTCGACGTCGGTGCGGTTTTGCATGAAGTCAGTCAGCCGGAACCTGCAGCCTTCACTCTCACACTATGGAGCCCGTTAGCTTAGCACAAAGACTGGACATAGCCTGGACGCCAACGGAATCAACCCACCAGCAGCTCTGAAACTCAAACAAATCCTCCACCAACACCCTCTGGTTTGTCCTGGGCGCAGCGCAGCTCGTCCGTCATGTCGTGATGCTGACAATGAAGATGAAGATGAACTGAATGCTGACGTTGTGACGAGCGTGAAAAGTGTGGATGAGCAGCAGACAAACAGGAAACAGGTCCATGTTGTTGCAGCTTGATGCAGCGACTCTTCCTGCCTGTGGAGGGCGTCTGTGCACCACCTTCACTCCGACACCAGGAGAGAGGGGCGGAGGAGTCAAAGAGGAGGATGTGGTGGGTTCACTATCAGACACATGTGCAGACGTGAGGGATGGGTGTCCGCGGTGCAGGTAGAGTCTCGGCCGCGACACGCAGAGACTCAAACCGTCGACCGCTGCCTTGCTCTGCGCTTCCCTCACATCGTCTGTTTGTTGGAGCTGGAATGTGCCCGAGCATAGTTTGGTTTTTGAGCCATAATCAAATCAAAATGTGTCTGCATACTTTCCCATGGGGACGGAGGAGGAGGAGGAGGAGGAGGAGGAGGAGGACGAGGGGCGTCCAATTAAACGGTGACACTCGTGAGATAAACAGACGGATAATGATCAGGAATGGACAGAGTTTGGAGCGGAGCAGGAGGAGGGAGGAGAGCGAGCGTGTGGACGGCCGCTGCTGCTTCACATGTTATTTTTGGAGATTTTCAGGAGCTGAAACGTGTTTTCGATGAAGACGGCAGCTAATGAGCTAAAATACCAAAACGTGTCTGAGACGAGAGAACCAACAAAAGACGAGGGAAGACAAATATTCCACTGGGACCAGTTTAAAGACTGGTGACGTCACACCAAGAAAAAACCATGTTCATGCCTTCATTCATCATTCAGTCATCAGAGGGTTCAGAAGAAGCTACATCTTTATTAATCTTTAATGTTTAAAGTCAGAAGATATTAAACCTGAACCGTGAGACAAAAGAACACAAGTTCATCATCAACCAATCACTGAAGAGAACATCTGTGGAACGTTCTGGACTGTAGAAGCTTCCAGAAAACAGACGGTTCCCTGCTGAGCTCCAGGTGCTTCAACCTGCACCTGAACACTCAGCCCGTGCAGGTGTGTGTGTGTGTGTGTGTGTGTGTGTGTGTGTGTGTGTGTGTGTGTGTGTGTGTGTGTGTGGGTGCGTGGGTGTGCATGCATGCAGATGTGGGTGTGGGAGAGAGACAGACAAATTTGCAAATGGAAAAGACACACACACACCTCCTCCTCTTGTTTCCTCTCCTCTTCTTGTTTCCTCTCCTCTTGTTTCCTCTCCTCTTTTGTTTCCTCTCCTCTTTTGTTTCCTCTTCTCTTTTGAGAGGTTCCTGAAGGAACCAATGAGCAAAGCTGACGTAGCGTGTCCACTCAAAGGGCTCTCCACCGAGTCACATGGCTTCCTCCATGTTGTCTTAAAGGTGTAGCTAACTCGGCGTTCGTCCGATGGACATGCTGGGATGTCTGCTGCAGCTCGGTGTTGGACTTCCTGGAGTCTCTGAGTGACCCGCTGTGACTGACGGGATCTGATATACTTCTGTGTTTTCAGCCGGGCTGCAGAGATTTAGGTGTTATTAAGACTCCTCGGGTTGAAGCGGGTCTGTGATGAAACGTCAAAGCCTCCATAAAAACCAGTTTGACCTCTGAACGCGTGTAAACCGGCTTTATCCTCCTGAAGCCTGGATCAGCGCTGGCTCTCTGAGTTCATCACTTCCGTCTCTGTGGGCTCTAAGCGGGGATCTGCATCAAAGACCCCGTCGTTCACCGCGGCCGCTCTTCGTCTGTTCACCCCCGGGCCATCGTCACGACGTCTGTGCGTACCTTCGGTTATCTCCCAGCAGCCTTCATGTTGCTCTCTCCTCTGTCTGCTCGTGCTCTTCGTGCATTTCTAGTTTTAGCTCTTTTCCTTCTTTCTGTGCTTTCACTCGTTTCTCCTTCATCCATCTCTTGCAGAAGCTGAAAGTGTGACTGTAGAGAAACAGCATTTCTTTCTCGCGTGGTGGAAACGTGCTCTTGTTTTTTTTGTGTAATACTTTAAAATGGAGGATATTTGTACTGTAATGTCCCTCATCCGCAGTGAAACCTCTGCAGACGGTCCAAAGCGCTGCTCCTCAACCAGCTCCCGCCGCTCCACTTTCCATTACTCTGCACTCATGTTAAGTTCAAGTCAGTAACATGAAACCCACCGACCCGAATTCCCTCATTCAGGATTATGAGCCTTCATTTTCACCTCGATCGGCAAAAGAAACCTCAGTCCAAGCGTTGTCCTGTGTGTCCATCGATGGAGGACTGAGGGTCAGAGGTCGCTGTCTGTCAGCTCACGTATCCTCAAAGCTTCTTGATCCGCCGCCGCTGCCTCGTTTCTCCTCTTTAATGTCTGTCGGATGAATGAATGAAAACGTTCATGTGGTTTCATCACGAGGTCTAAAAACACACGAGCTCTAAATCCACATGTGGATCCTGAGAATCTTCCAGAATAAGATCTCACACGAGAAAAGTGTTTGTTTTCTTCTTCTGCAGCTCTTCGCTCCCTCTCTCCACCTACACAACCCACAGTTCACTTCTCTGGTGAAAGGCATTCTGGGACATGCGGGGAGTCATAAACAGCAGTTGAAGGATCATTTGTCTCCGCCGTTGCTCAGGTCTCATCTGAGCGGCCGTGTTGAAGCTGTCACCTTCGCTCTGAGCCTCCGAGGCTCAGTGTTCACCGTTAGACTCTCCACAGAAACGATGAAATCATATTTGGCTGAATTCATCAGAGCTGCTGCTCCTGAACAGCTCCCTGCTGACAGGAGGTTACTGTCCTGCTGCACACCTGGAGCACAGCTGCTGTTTCTCACACTGACGCACGCTAACGCACGCTAACACACACTGACGCACGCTAACACACGCTAACACACAAACACTGTCGGTCTGCTTTTCCCCCAGTTTTTCCTCCATCAATCCAAAACACACACATTCCACATGCCAAAGTTTCCACTTCATACAAACACAGTGTGTGTGTGTGTGTGTGTGTGTGTGTGTGTGTGTGTGTGTGTGTCTGTGTGTGTGTCTGTGTCTGTCAAACGTTTTGTTTAGGAAGGAATTTATTCCTGTTATTGTGTTTTAAACACTTTAATTCTCTGCTCAGTTTGGTTGTTTTTATCCGTGTTCTGGCTCTGAGCTTCACGCTGAAATATCTCAGCAGCTATTGGACGGATTTTCTTCAGACATTCATGCTCCCTAGAGGACAAATCATGCTAACTTTTCCTCTAGTGCCACCATCAGGTCATTTAAATGTGTCCAGTACTTTGAATTATGATGAAAAACCTGCAGAGCTAATGACTTTCGCATCAGCCTAAGCTGCACTCAGCTAACTAGCTAATGTTAGCATGCTAACACGTTAAGACGTAAACATGACAAACATTGCACCTGCTAAACATCGGCATGTTAACATTAAGCTGTGAGCATGTTAGCATGATGATGTTAGCAATTAGCTTAAAGCACCAGAGCGCCTAAGAGCAAGCTGTTAGCATGGCGGGAGGGTCTTTGTTGGGTTAATGTGTGTTTGATTTACTGAACTTCAGAACATTTTTTGGACATTTTTGTCTTTTGTTTGACGGTGGCAGACGGTAGAGATGCAGACAGGAAGCATGGGGAGGGAGATGGGGCTGAAATATGCTGCACAGGTCTCAGGCTAGAATCTAACAATGGGCGCTGTGGTTGTGTGGTATGTGTCTAAACCACCGAGCTGCCGGATGTGCTGCACTTTTAAACTGTAGACTCTCGTTCTTATTATCAAATCCTTTGTTTGGGTCAGCATCCTCTGTGGGGACTTATCGGGAAGTCGTACTTTGTGGAAAACACACACACACACACACACACACACACACCAGAAACTGGCCAAACACAGCGTGTCAGGATGTTTGGTGATGGACCGCCTGTGGTTTGTGCAGCGAAGGCTTGAGGTTCCGTTAACAGAAGCTGAATCCTTATGAATTCATTGACAAATCAAGTCATTTCTAGTTATGAAGGACTCAAAGTGAAGTTTGTGACGAGACTGAAACAGTCTGAGAGCCTGTAGCTCCAGCCTGAAAATGACTCAAGCAGCAGAAGACAGGAACGTTTCTGACACGTTTGGAGTCTTCTGCCATTACCCTGCACTCTAATGGAAGTAATGGTTTGAGCTGCACCGTGAATCTCATTTTTATTCTATTTATGTTTGTGTGAACCTGTGCTGCTGAAAGTCAAGCTGCATCAGCTGTTAGCGTTTCCTGATTTCACTGCGTTACTGAACATGAGGATGTTGAGGCTCCACCTGAGGAGGACACTTATGGACGGACAACAGAGAAACTGGACATCAGCACAAAGTGTAACCTGCACAGGTTCCAGCAGTAAGTGTACGACATGAAGGAATGGTTCAAAGTTTTATTCAAATTATGTCACGTAAAAATGCTAAAAGTCTTTGCTATTAAAGCTGAGCATGATGTGCGAAATAGCAGCTGGTTTAGTGTCAACAAATTCTGTTTTAACCAGTCTGCAAACTGATGGGTGAGCTATTGAGGTTGGCTAGCTAATGAGCATGCTAGCCAGTTAGCATAGTGGCACGCTAGCTAGCTTGTAAGCTGGAATAGCTTGCTGAACTAGTTTAGCTTGTTGAGTAATCTGAAAGAATACATTCAGCTGAGGAGAATGAAGCTACCGTCCACTCAGTGTTTTAAAACCTAACGATCCCTTTGCGCTGTGACGACGTGTTTCTCTAACAAACAGACGCTCAAACGCAGCAGCTGAGTTGTGTGTTACCCTCCCGGTTTAACTCGCATACATCCTGTAATGTGAAACCTGAAACAACAACCTGTCAGTCAAAAGCAGCTTTGATTTGTTGCCCCAGAAGATCTCCATTATAAAACAGAGTATCATCTGCATAGAGACCCAGAACAGGCAACCTGACCCAGGTGTACCAGGTAAGCCGTGGAGCAGGAAGGCAGAACTGAATCCTCGTTCTTTATCTGAAGCATTTTAAATCCTCTGAGCTCAGATAAACCTCCTCGTCCTGCATCAGCTGCCGTTCTGTTTGTGAAATTCCACTGAAAATTTACATTCTGAGGGAAATCCAATGCAAATGTGGCCGTGCCCTCAACCCTCAGCCATTCACAGAAACCCTATCCGTGTCTCCCCTCAGCTTGTTTTGAATGCACCAGATGTAAACTGAGACTCGCTCGCTGCCCGTCATGCAAATCCACAGGTGGGTCCGGTTTAAAATGAGCTTGCGGTGAAACAGTGGAGAAACAAAAAGGCCAAATTACAAACAGGAGATCCTCTTGAATGCAAAACCAGGGGAGGATGGATGTTGTTTAGATGCAGCACCAGCCTGGAAACACACCACATGTGTGATGGAGGTGTGGAAAACTAAAATGGAGAGAGTTTTCTTCTCTCAAGAGTCGAGGAAACTTTTATGTCTGTTTAGAGGATCGCTCTCTGGCTCAGTCTGTGTTTAAATTTGCTGAATGAAAGAAGCTCTCTTGTCATTAATCCTTGCCTGTTTATTGGCTGTCGCTGGTGATCAAACACATAGATAACAAACAGCAGAATCCAAAATTTATTGAGGATGTCAGAAAGCGCTCGGTGGGTACATTTAGTGCTTTTTGTTCCATGTACAAACAGGACAGCGAGCAGCTGTTTTGTTCCTGATTGTCACCACAGAGTGTTCTGAGTATGACCTCACAGCTGTGCATGTCGTCCTCCTTGCAGTGTCAGCCACTGAGGCTCATGGGTACTGTAGTATTAAAGGTGCTTTCAGACCTCCGTTTTCAGTGCAAACACAGCGGCTGCCAGCGGTCAGGAGAGAGACCATATGGCTGTTTATTCAGAATATAGAGCCACTGCGGCTCAAAGCAAGTCAGGACTTGATGTTAATGGTGTCCGAGTCTTCACCAGCAGAGAGCAGAGCCATTGACAAAGAGAACGTGCACTGGAGCAGGATCAGCAGCCCTGCAGAAGGGTCCATCAGTCCATGAGACTCCTGTTCGCAGACGCTTTGGGCGCTCAAGCCTTTTATTTTTTTTGCAGTTTTTGTACACAAACCTTTGAAGGCCATTCACCTTAAAACACCTCTCTGGTTTTCTTTCTGCAGATCCCAGAAAACCCTGAACCTGTAGTGTTTGAGTAGGATGGAGATTAACCTGTCTGAGGCCAACTACACCTTAACATCTGACATCCTTACGTTCTGTCATGGAGTAATAGCCCTGTTCACCTGTAACCTGGTGGTGGGTCTGCCCACTAACGTCTACGTGGTGTGGCTGATAGCCGGCAGAGCAGGCGGGGCCGCGGCCTCAGAGCTCTTTACCCTCAACCTGTCCGCCTCTTAGATCCTGTTCTGCATCTTGTCCCTGCTGAGGATGCAGATGGATGTCGGGATGCAGCTGCTGCAGTCTATCTTACAGCTCTTGATCATTTGTCGGCCCGTCTTCCAGAGCTGCATCTGTTTGGAGCGTTACCTGGCCGTGGTGCATCCCACGGTCTTCCTCAGTTAAGTCGGGACTGATAAAATCTGCCAAGTCCAGCGTAGCTCAGCCATGAAACTGAAGCAGACACAGACTTTTCAGATTCAGATTGAGGTCCGAGTGTGGAAGAAGCAACTTTATGGGTTAAAACTGCTGAATTTACTTCCTAACAGACCAAAGCGAAACCCTAAATGTTGCTTTTGTTTGTTTTAAAAACTTTGATTTGATTCACTGATTAGTTCCATCTGTTCCACTTTTCTGTTCTTCTCAGTCAGTGTAAAGCTCGGTGAAACTCAACACTCAACACAGATGACAATAAACATGAACTTACTTTACAATGGACAGCTGTGGCTCAGCAGGTCAAACGGGTTGTCCACCAATCAGTGAGTTTGGCAAGACGCCAAACCCCTAATTGCCCCTGATGGCTGTGCCATTGGTAGTCTGGAAAAGTGTCATAAATGCAGCCCATTCACCTTTTACATTAGCTCTCTCAGTCTTCCAGCCTGCGTTTTGAAGGCGTTTGATATGAAACACCTGCAGGAGGTGTTGAGTTCCATCGATGGAGTCTTAACAGTGGTCTAGAAGAATGGCAAAGTGAAAAGTCAATTCCACCTCATTTAGCATTTATTGATGTTTTTGTGGGCCATAGCTTCTTCGTTTCTGTTCCCTCACTGCGATGATCTGTCGCCTCTTACACTCATCTTCTTCATCTCCACAGGTTCAAACCTCTTCGTTACAGGTTCGCGTGCTGCCTGGTGAACTGGCTGCTGATGCTTCTGTACTGCATCGTACCTGCCTTCTCACTGTCAGCCATACACTCAGCGTACCTGTTCATATCCACATCCCTGTTCTTCCTGGTGCTCATGTCATACTGCGGTATCCACATTCTGTGTGTGCTGAAGGAGCTGGGACCCGGCGATGGCGGCCGAGACTGCGAGAGCCGGAACAGCATGAAGAGAAAGGCCTTCAAGGTCATCGTGATCACCCCGGTGTTCACCGGCACAACCCAGAAATCTAACCTGATTGAAGGCCTGTTTGTGGTCCCGGCTCTGCACACGTTTCTCCATGATTATGTCACATGGTGTGCACACCAATGGCAGCATGATACCATCAGCAGCAGCAAGTCCGGGTTCATCGTCTTGTTCAAGAACAGTGCAGCGTGTGGACAGAAGAAGCAGGGAATCGAACTGCCAACCCTGTGATTTGTGGATGACCAGCACATTTCCTTTCACAGCAGTTGGTCCCGGAAGTCAAAGCTGGTTTCATTCGCTGAGAGAGTCTTTGTTTGATGTGTCTTACTGACGAGGACCCTAACCCTAACCTCCACCATCAGAAACTTTTAGGAAAAACCCCAAGCAGCCCAGACAGACATTTTTAAGCAGGCTCATGTCAGCTGCAGTGTCTCCAGCGCCTACGCTGTGACAGCTGTAGGCACAGGGTGTAGCACCTGGCCTCTGCACCTGCTGCTCACAGGTGACGCTCAGGTGAAACCTTCTCTGTACCCAAAGTTTGGTAGTCTAACCTTAACTTGTGGTGAAGTGCCGTGGCAGTGGTTTCAGCGTATTACAAACATAACACTCTGTAACGTGGCCTCAGAAACACAGCTGACAGTTCTTAAAGTGTGATCCATGAGTATCTGATGTGTTTGAACGTGTGTTTGAACAGGGAGTCATGACTCCTCCGGCGTGACGCATCGCTGCTTCACTCTTCAAAGTTAGAAATAAACATTTCTCCGACTGAAACGCGCTCATTGACAGAAGACGATGAAGAGCATTATTTAGGTCGTGAGCTGAAACCATGAAACACCAAATCACCCGGGACCTTTAGCATTCAGGCTGCGGCTTTATATAACACTTCTAAAAACCCTGTTAAGTGCTCATATGAGCGCGAATGTGGAGGGAAGAACGGCTCTGACACTTCACAGGCATGAAAATGCTGCCATATTCAGAAGCTGCTTTGATTGTTGAGGTCAAACAGAGAGCAGCAGGTTCAGGCAACCTAAGATCTTCACACACTTATACACACATATACACAACTCCACATACGTCGTGCTGCACACACACTCCCTCCTCCCCCTTGATGTTGCAGTAACATGATGTAACAGCGGGCCCGGATGGCTCCCATGGGTGCTGGTTAGTCGACTTAATGGACTGCCACAGCTAGCTTCAAAGAGTCGGGGAGTCAAAAGAATAAAGAGGATGAGGAGGGAGAGGAGGCGTAAGAAGAGCTGGAGGAGCCGAGAGAAACGCGAGGGTGAAGAAGTCATCGTCTGAGTCGGCCTCAGTGATGGAGGAGTTGATGGAGGGATGACAGGAGGTGGAGGGATGTTAACTCTGCGGTGACGAAGGTCGTTTACGATGATTGATTTGTTCTTTATAGCCCGAATCAAAGGGCTGCGTATGGAGCCGTGAGCTCGTGTTGATCACCTGTCTGACTGTGTGCACGTTGTTTTATTCTCTAAGTGGAGAAAAATAAATCCAAAAGCCAGAAATGTTCAGGTCGTCTGTTATTCCTTCATCCTCCAGTCATGTGAGCAGAATCGTCTCTGTGATGGTCGTCAGCTCTGCTGAGCGGCTGCTGATCCCACAGACTCCTCACGTTACATTGGCTGTGACTCTGACCGGACCTGCACCTCCACGCTTCTTCTTTCACCTCCCAAAGAGACGCTGAAGGCTCGAGCAGAGGAGGAAACTGTCTCATCAGATTCAGGACGGGAGGAAAAGGAGTCCTGCTGCTGAGGAAGATCTTCATTTCCTTCAGTCACACAAATCCCAGTGAGGCCGCAGATGATGCACAGGTTCACTTTCTGAAACGCGGCCTGCTCAAATAAAACCTCATGCTTTCGTGACACCCCCCACCCCCCACCCCCCAGAGTGAGGAAGGAGAAAGAAGGATGAAGAAGAAGAAACTATGAAGGGAGGCACCGAGAAAGAGAGAGAGAAGCATGAGGCTGAAAGTGGAAGGAAATAAACGAGAAGAGGAAACCAGGAGGAAGAGGAGGCGCGTGGCTGGAAACCACTAAACTGTTCTGTGATCAGTGTGTGTGTGTGTATGTCGTTTCATCAGGCTGGGCCTACACACACACACACACACACACACGTGGCAGGAGCTAGACGCTTTAAGCCATGCAGCCGCAGATCAATAACACTGAGATTACAGTCAAACACACACCATGTGTTCCAACACACACTGCAGCACAGGACGTGATCCTGAAGCAGAGAGAGAAAGAGAGTGTGTGTGTGTGTGTGTGTGTGTGTGTGTGTGTGTGTGTGTGTGTGTGTGTGTGTGTGTGTGTGAGACGTTTGATGTTCGTTATTGAAATATCTCAACATAATAAAGAGAAAAGTAAAGCCACCTTTAAACCTCAACACACCCTGCAGTCACACACACGCACACTCACACACACACGGATGAGGGTGCGTGAGAGGACAACACTGAAAAGACACTGAGACACCGCAGTGTTTTAGCTCATTGCTAACATTAGCTAGCAGTGACAACACAACATTCAGGAGCAGCAGTGTGTTTGACCTCTGCAGCAGTGTGTGTGTGTGTGTGTGTGTGTGTGTGTGTGTGTGTGTGTGTGTCTATATGATGACCATATGGATGTAATGATACCCTGCATAACAAACAGATAGGATTACACACACATGCATGCAATCATACTGTCACACACACACACACACACACACACACACACACACACACACATATACTGTATATCAGCATGTTAAGGGGAGGGGCCGGTCCATTTGTCCCGTCCACCCATTATCAACCCGACTTCATCCCTTCCATCACCAAACCAGCTTCTGTTTCTGTCACATCTCCTGCTGCGTCTGTTGGAGCTTCTCGTGTTGCCATCAAAGCCCTAAATTTACATTTGTTTGTGTGTTTGTGCGTCGTACGGCGTGGCGCCGATGGTGCCGGGCCTCCTTTTGTTTGGCTGCGTGTTCGTTTGTGGTCGTCTGGCGTGACGAGACGCGGCGCTGCAGGAAACGCCTGCTGAACGTCGACACCATGAAACCCATCCAGCTCCTGTTTGAGCTGATGTCCTGGTTTTCTGCTCTGAATGCTTCCATGTTACACACACACACACACACACACACACACACACACACACACACAGTGTAATTCGTTTAGCACCGGTTGACTTCCAGCACAGTGTGTCATGTTTGATGTTTAAATTAAAGCCATCGATCAGAGTTTGGCTCTTATTAAAGCCCCCCCCCCCCCCCCCCTCCGGAGATGAACTGTGTGTGTGCGTCTGTGTGTGTGTGTGTGTGTTACTCACATTGTGGCGACTCGCCTTCCTCACAGGGACAAAACAGAAGTCTCCATAATGTAAATCATTGACATTTGAACTGAAGACTGGAGTTAAGGTCGGCAGGAAATGGATGTAAGTCAATGAAATGTCCCCATAATTATGTATACACGGCTGTGTGTGTGTGTGTGTGTGTGTGTGTGTGTGTGTGGTCTGATTTGATCTGTATGTGTGTATTAATAATTGATGCACAGTTTAATGTTTCTTTTAACTGCAGTCGTGTTTTTCAGTGTTGAACTGTGTTTTCTGAAGTATCTGTGAGTTCATGTGTTCATCTTCTTCATCCAGTCATGTGTTCACAAAGTGGTGAACTCGCTCCATCCTCTGTGAACCACTGAGCCTTTCCAGGATGCCCCTTTCAGACCCAGTCATGATCCTCTCACCTGTGACAGCCTGTTTACCTGTGGAATGTTCCAAACAGGTGTTTTTGGATCAGCAGCGTTCCAGCTGTTCTGGGGTCAGGTTGTCACAGGAAGGGTTAGTTGAGTCAAAGGTGACGTCTGTGACTCACCTGACACCTTCTGAATCATCAAATATTGAAGCACTTCTATCAGCGGTTTCCCAGAATCCAACGTGACGTCTTCAAGCGCCTCGTTTTGTCCAATCAGCAGTCTGACATCCAAATCCGTTCAGACACAGCTGAGGATTATGTAAGACAGAAGTAACCGACGCTCAGAGACTCAGAGAGGCTGATCTGTGTCCTCCTCCGTCCCTGACGGATGGAGGACGACTCCATCAGTCGTGGTTCTTCCATATTTATAGAGGAAGCCACTTAACTCGTCATCACCCCTGAGTGCACAGAGGGCGAGCATGCGTGTCCCGTGTCCACATGTTGTCTTACGTAACCGTCCGCTGCATGTTGGTCCTGAGACGTGGGCGCTCAGACACAAACATCACACATCTAGACTGTGTCAGTGGTGGTGCTTTCAAAGACCGCGCGACGTTTAGATGTTCTTTCACTCTCAGTTTTCTTCATGAAAGAGAAAATGAAGATTTTCTGATTGTGGTTTCTGTTGATGGAGGGAACAGATCACTCAGACCGCTGCATACCGACGGGGACGCTCAGGGGATCCGTCCCCTTTGTCTGTGGTGTGTGTGTGTGTGTGTGTGTGTGTGTGTGTGTGTGTGTGAGAGAGAGAGAGTCAGAATAAACCACAGTGTGTGTGTTCGTGTGATGAAGGAACAACAGTGAGGCTCGCTAATGAGTTTAATGGAGGTCAACGGCGGCAGACTTATACTTTGTTTGTTTGTTTGCAGGTGAAGCACAACGGTCTCATACTGAAGATGAAGCATCCGACAGCAGGAAACGTCACTGTTGTTGGTCAGCATGCACACACACACACACACACACACACACACCGTGTGTCCTCTCTCTAACCCTCAACTTTCAGTTTTTGACACAAGTTTGTTAAATTACATTTTCCAAGAAGTGGTGTTTGTCTGTGCATGGGGCGCTGTTATGGATGTCCTGCCGAGACACACACACACACACACACACACACACACACACACACACACACACATACACACGCGCACACACTCACGTCCACGGGGACTGTCCTGCTCAGTTGGTTTGATGGATCTCAGTGTTTCAGCTCAGAAGAAGCTGTTTGTCTACCACTGTGTATTTACAGTGTAATCTGTCTTCTGGCCTGAGTGTGTGTGTGTGTGTGTGTGTGTGTGTGTGTGTGTGTGTGTGTCTGACCCAGCTGGGACACATTTATAACGAGCGCAGGCAGGTAGTGTGTGTTGCGTTTGGTGTGCAGCCAGTCGACTCAGCGTGTGTTCTGTGCGTTGTCTTCGGGCAGATCGTGAACGCAGACTTTCCAGAAGCTCGTTGAGTCAAAGCTCAACGTGAAGGTGGAGGAGACGTAGCTTCACCTCGACTCTTCTTCTCCTCCACTTTATACCTGTCTTCATCACTGCGTTTGAACCAATCGAGTCATCGTCCAGGACATCAGTTTGATCTGATGAAGCTGCAGGATCAGGAGATGCTAACAGGAGCTGCTAGCAGGAGATGCTAACAGGAGCTGCTAGCAGGAGTTTGGACTCTCCGTTTCGTCAGAGGTCAGCTCTGTGAAGACGCTTTGTCATTGGTCAATGCAGCAAGGTCAAAGTTCAGCTGAACTCGATGCTGGTTTGACTACAGAGACAGAGTGTAAAGATGTTTGAGTTCAATGGAGACAGACAGAGAGACAGGGAGTGAGGACATCTGATGGACTCAAAATATAGAGCGTCTGTGGACGCACACACACAGATTACATACATGACGTCCCATGATGCTCCTCTCTGCTATGATTTACACCACACCAATAAGTGTGTGTGTGTGTTTGTGTCTGTGTGCATGTGTGTGTGTGTGTCTGTACCTCGGAGGTTAATTGAGTGTGAAAACGTGCCGCTCAGTCATTGGCCGGCCTCTTGGTGGCATTCCTCACTTTCTGTGTGTGTGTGTGTGTGTGTGTGTGTGTGTGTGTGTGTGTGTGTGTGTTGTTTTCGAGCCAAGAGAAGGAATAACAGCAGAGGACGAGTGTGTCCGTCACAGAGGGGACAGCTGACGTTATATAATTAGAAAAAAGCGTGATGACCGGGTGAAATGAACAGAGACGAGGGACAGCTCGTCCAAGTGGGACTGAAACGTCCAGCTGAGGTTTGTCCTGCTGGTGGCGCTAGACGGAGCTCCTGCGGCCGTCAGAGGACGCCGAGGAGACGGTCGAGCAGCTTGGCTAATTTCAGCGGAAACAAAGGTCGTTCATCAGCACCTGCACAGGTGTGTGTTCACAGGTGTGTGAAAACTTCTGTCGTTGTAGCTGTTGTTAAGCTGAGCTCGCCGCGGCGTCTGACTCTAGGCATTATGGGAAATGGTGTTTGTTAATGTCCGATAAAAGAAACTGTCTCTATCTAAACGTTTGAGGCGATGAGCTGCTGAGAGGTTTGAGACTCGTGACAAACGTCAGTGAGGTTTTGAATGAAGCTGTGACGGACAGAACAGGACAAGGAGAGGAATGTGACGATCAACAGACGCGTTACATAACCTGATTCATCAATTATTTGCCCTGACACCCCTGCCACACGCGCACACACACACACACACACACACACACACACACACACACACACACACACACCTGACACTTGTTGAGTGTCATTGAAGGGGAAAACATGTTGCTAATGGGGTGAAAATAGAAGCACTGTTCACACACTCACACACACACACACACACAGACACACACGCAGACAGTCATGCATAAAACCATGCAGGCTGACACACACACACACACACACACACTCATGTCACCATGCACGTGTGGGCTCACGCACGCACACACACACACAGACTGTGAGAGTTCAGCTCATTAGTGCTGCTCTTTAAAAAGCAGCTGATTGTTTTTCCCAAAATAATCTGTTTGTTCCCTCAGCTCTGAGTCTTTCCTCCCTCCCTCTCTCCCTCCTTCCTTCCTTCCCTCCCTCCTTCCTTCCTCCCTCCCTCCCTCCTTCCTTTCTTCCCTCCTGCCTTCTTCCCTTCTTCCCTTCCTCCCTCCTTCCCTCCTCCCTTCCTTCCCTCCTTCCTTCCTTCCTTCCTTCCTTCCTTCCTTCCTTCCTTCCTTCCTCCCTCCCTCCCTCCCTCCCTCCTTCCTTCCTTCCTTCCTTCCTTCCCTCCTTCCTTCTTCCCTTCCTGCCTCCCTCACTCCTTCCCTCCTTCCTTCCTTCCTCCCTCCCTCCCTTCCTCCCTCCCTCCTTCCTTCCTTCCTTCCTTCCTCCAGACAGAATATGTGTCCGGTGGACTCATCTTAAATTGAACAATAATCTGCAGGAGTTTGGTCTAACGTTGAGACACCTGAGTGACACACAGGAAGCAGCCAGTTCTCAGTCATGTGTGTCCAACATCACACGCACACGACAGCGAGGAGACATGATCGGGAGAAAAAGAGAAGATAAAATGAGCCAATCAGAGGAGGAGGAGGGCAAACAGGGATGAAGAGAGGCGTCATCACTGCACCCTTTTATCATCATCATCATCATCTTCTCCATGTGTCTTTAATGAGTCCCTTTGGCTCCATGTTACATGTATGTTTTATGAACACACACGCACACACACACACACAAACACACACGCAGAGGTGAAAAAGTCAGTGTTTCTGATGTTCAACCATCAAAAGAAAGAAAAAGGATCATCAGAGCAGGGACAGATTGACAGACTGAGCTGGACTGTACCTCATTTACTCAAGTACTGCTCTGAAGTACATCTCTGAGGTATTTGTACTTGATTCTGTCATTTCCTGTGGCTTCGTCTCAGAGGGAAACGTAACAGGTGAGTTGTTAGTTTCTTCACTGCTATCGACAGCACTGACGGAGGAGTCAGTCCTCCACCACCACGGCCGACAGGAACAGAAGGTGCTAAAGGCTAAAGGCTAACCCGAGCCGACCAGCGCTCCCGTCTGTCCTGTTAGCTAACGTTAGCTAGCTGGACGCGCTCAGCCTGAAATGAGGGATCGCTGCATGTTGTTTTTACAGAAACGTGGCAGCACAGCAGCATCCCAGACACAGCTGTCCAGCTACAACGGCTAACATGGCACCATAGGGACTGAAACCCGGCGACCTCCGGTAAGACCTGCGGCATCAGGTTTCTGGGCCTGGTCTGTGAACGCTGGTGGTTTCAGTGGTGAAGTTCAGGCTGGTCTCTTTGCGAAGAGAATTTGCCACCATTATCGTGTTGGGGTGAACATTTCCCTCAGCACCAATGCTAACGAGGAGCTACGCTAGCTCTCTGGCTCCATCAATGAACATCAGATGGTCCATCCTGATGTTTTCACTGTAGCCGACCACTTACCCAAGCTAGCTTGAAGACTGCAGCACCAAATTTCTACCAACTCTACGGGGGACGGTATGCTGGACTTCGTGTTCACCAACAGCAGGGTTAAGCCATTCCCTGCCCCCACCTGGGCTCCTTAGACCACCGCCACCATCAGACCTGAAACGCTCCATCAGGACCATCAACACCTCAGCCCTGCAGGACTGGACCATGTTCACACTCGCATGTAGAGGAGGACAGACTCTGTGAGAACATCCCTGTTGTGAAGTCCATCACCACACCGGACCGGAAGCCGTGCCAGACGGCGGCGTCTCGTGCTCTCTGCAGGGCGTGGATGTCCGCCGTCTGGCACGGCTTCCGGTCTGGTGTAGAGATTAGAGAGGCAGAGATGTTAGCCACAGTCGGAGACAGCGAAGACGGTCTGCTCATCAGACGCCGCAGTTTAACCTCTGATCTTGTTTCTGTCTTCAGGTCCAGCCGTTCGCTTCAGCAGCTTCACCCCCGACGAGCCGACGCCCCCTCCTGTGATTGGCCAGCACACCGTGCAGGTGCTGCGAGACACCTTGTCCTACAGTGATGATGTCATCAAAACACTGCTGGATTCACGGGCAGTGACCCAGAGCGAAGTGTCCTGATTGGCTGAAAGAGCGGGGGAAGCATGACCAATAAACATGGAATCCATGAACCTGCTGAGTCAGCATTAGCTGTTCCACACAGCTGACTCAGCATTTTATCATCATTATTACGCTATTACAAATCTGCTGAATAACGACCAATCACAGCCTGAATGTCACAGAATGTGTCATCAAAAACTAAAGTTTACTGTAAACTGAAGAATCAAACAAAATCACTGAACATTAGCTCAAACTGTTCTGCTGCTTTTTAGACTCTGTGGGACAATTAACAGTCAAATAAAAGCTTACGTAGAAAAATGAATCAGCAGGAATAAACGGCCTGTTTGTGTGTTTGTGTGTTGAATGAAACTGAAAGGTCACATGATGGACATGTTTTTATGAGCAGCTGCTTTTAAGTAAAACTGTGACGTTTTCATGATGCGAGTGCAAACATCAGTCGACCAATGATAATGATTCACGATAACTTCCTGTCCAGAAGAATTGACAGGCATCACTTCCTGCTTTTGTTCTGATTCTGCTGTTGCGTTCAAGGACCCCCATGTGACCTCCTTTATAGTCAGTGGAGTTACTTTCAAATGTAATCTATTGCTAGTTCCTTTTTCAGATTCTCACTTGAACCTATGTGCAGTTCAGCCCTCAGCGTTGTCTGGCAGGCGAGACAGCGACCTGAGGCGTTCAGACGGATGTCTGCTGAACATGTCTGTGTCCTCGTCCTCTGTGTGGACACATGAGAGGTTTGACGTCACTGAGAGCCGCTGAACATTTACTTTAGTTTGCAGTAAAGTCAAGAATATAACAGAAATCCAAAGTAATTTTTCTCACCACGCCATTGACGTCAGTGTTAAAGAAGCGCTCATGTAGAGTAACTGCTGTGTTCACTGTGGCGCTGTTAGCTTCAGCTTTTGTCTCAGAACTCATCAGCGTGTCAAGTTTCAGCTCCATCAGTTGTTGGTGTCCTTGAACGCACCATTAGTATTCAGAGGAGTCACAGCTGAATCACCTCAGCTGAACGAATCTGACTGAAGAGACCTGAATTCATCTGGCGGGTGATGATTCGGAGTCGTTTACAGGCTCATGTCAGGTCTGATCATGTGACTTCCTGTGTAGCACTTCCTGTCAGAGACATCTCCATGCGTTCACAGTACGTCATTGATCTGATATGAAGATGTTGATTAATGTGGCTTTAAACCATCATCTCTCACGTCCTGCAGATGAAGTGCGTCCGTTTGGACGTTGAGTGATTCCTGAACTCGTCTGCTGATGTTGTTCTGGGACACGAGCTGGAAAAACTGGGCTGCAGCTCAGCTTGTTTATGATGTTAATGATCCCAGACCATCCCTCCAAACATGGAGACGCATCAGAAAGAAAAAACTCAACTCAACCCGCCGTACGCGGTGATGTCTCGCTCCCCGGGGGGCGCCGCTGGAAGCGAGGAGTGTGTCGCTGATGTGGTAGGAAGGCGTCGGTGGGAGGAGGAGAGGCGGGTTGACAGGTTGATGGATGGTGGAGAAATCCTCTGGAAGGAAGCGGATGAATCGACGTGATGTTTACTGAATTTGAGAAAATGTGACGCATCTGGACGGCGGCGGAGTCGCCGGGGGAGGCGCAGACTGACATGTTTGCTTGAGTTTTGGGGGAGGCTCAGGTGTGATTCATGGTAAACCGGGGACTTACTGTAGTCTCACTGTCCAAAAAGCAACAAGGCTGCAGATCAGATGTGGTTTTCTGAGAGGAGTGATACCTCTGACAGAGCAGCTCTGAAGGGAGGTGAAACAAACACTGCAGCTCGAGCAGGTTTCATTTAACAGCTCAGTGAACAAATCAATGCCGTCGCTGGTTTGGGAGCCTCAGTTTTGGTCTTTTGGTCCGGTTGTTTGTGTTCATCGGCGCTGCAGATGGTAACATCACCAATGAAGATGAAAAACATGAGGATGAAGATGAAGATGAGGAGGTCAGTGACAGAACGTGTGGTTTTACTCAATAACAGCTAAACTCACAGTCACTTCAGTCACGTCATGTTTGTTCCTTCCCTCCAGAGTTTCAGCCACATCGTGGCCTTCATCAGTCCTGAGACCTCCTGACCTGAGGAAGAGGAGGAGCACCCAGACGAACGCACCTGCAGACAGAACAGAACAGAATAGGTAGAGTCATCAGGATGAACAGCTTCTCTGAGAGGCGACGCCGTGACAGGTCAGTGACGCTGCAGCTGCTCTAAACGTAGAGCTCATGAGCGACTGACGCTGATAATTAATGAGAATTACGTCAAAATGAAGCACGACAGCGAGCGGCTTCCTTTAACCACAGCAACCCTCTGCCATCAAAGACGCTCAACTTGTCCTCTCTCACTTCCAGAGGTTTCACTTTTTGTCCTGCTCCAGTGATGTCACGGTGTACTCCAGGGAGTGTCGGTACACAGTGACATCACTGCTGTGATGTCAGCACACAGTGACATCACAGCAGTGATTCAATCAAATATGTGTGTGTGCTTTCTAGAGTAATAATGGATTAAAAATGTCATATTAGCACATTTTACAGCTAATGAGAAGTGATCAAGCATCGTTCTGAGGACTGTCTGCATGTTCCACTGGATCATCTGGACCTTCACCAACAAAACCGATTGATTCTGTGATCGATCGGTGGAAAATATAAGACTTCATCGGTGTGTGCTTGGATTGTACCTGCTGCTGAGATTGTATCTGGAAGCAGTTAAGCACGTGTGTGTGTGTGTGTGTCTTTGTATATGAAGTGTGATGAGCGCTGCCTCATCCCATCATCACCTCCAGAGAGATGAGACACAGAGCAGGAAGTCACACCCTATCACCTCCAACACACACACACACACACACACACACACACACACACACACACTTGTGTAACGGCCGTCGTGTCATGACATCACCTGAACCTCACACACATCCCATAGAAACAACGTGAAGACGAGCGCTTCTTCCTCTCTTCACAAACACATGAAGCCGAATATTCAAATCATTCAAATCACGTTTCTTCTAAACTTTTCAGAAAGTCTTAACGAGGCTTCCCGACCATCTCTGGGTGAAGATGATGATGAAGAATGCTCCTGTATTTCGGTCTGTAGCCTCTCAGACTGACAGACCTTCATGAGCACTGATCCCGGGTCAGTGTGAACCAGTCGTCTCGCGTCGTCTGAGGCCGTCGTTCTCCGGCTTCTGTTCTGCGTCTCGTGATTTAAAATAAGAGGAGTTTGTCCTCGTCACCACGTGACTGTGGCAGGACGCTCACGTCAGGTGGATTAACAGGATGTGCTATCGTCCTGGGAGGCCGAACCTGACGTACACACATAACGTCTTCACGTGAGAGACGTCGGCGTGGTCAAAGTGGACAAACAGCAGCGTCTCTCATCACTTTCATTAAATGCTTCTTATTTATTGTCCCTTCATGTTGATGTTGTTTGAGTAACGATTTCCCTACGAGGCCGCGAATAAACCATGAA
>NC_135094.1:1375000-1395000 GCF_051107435.1 Chaetodon auriga | reverse complement strand
CTGAGGACTCACCAGTATCAGTTCACACTGGTCCTACTGGACCAGAAGCAAGGTGACATCGCCCACCAGGTGTTGAACCTGTCAGACGTCAGAGCGGGAGGGCAGATGACAGACAGGAAGAGAAAAGAGGAAGAGTGGAAAACAAAGCCGAGTTATGAGTAACCCACCTGTTTTCTACAGAAACGCAGCAGCTTAGTGCGTCGGCTGTGAAACAGCTCAGCGGCCTCCAGCTGCTAAAATTAAAGTCTGATTCTCCTCAAACTGCTTCGGTTTCAACATGAGAGCCTGCAGCCGCCGTCTGAAGCACATCGATGTCTTCACCCTCAGTGATTGATAGCATGCAGTAAATTCACATCAGGGTGTTTTTATGAAGACTGAATGAAAAGCTTTCACAGCGCGGCCGATTGTAGAGAACGGATGAACTTCAGTCATTCAGGTCAAGAAAAGGAAAAACACAACCACAGATTAGAGGGAGAAGCTTTGCTCTTGGTTTTGAACTATTGATCATGAAGCCTATGTAGTATTGTTGATGTCAGGACAGATTGAATACAGGTGTCGTTTGTCGTCAGGTACGTGAAGCATCATGAAGCTTAGTTTGAGATAAGAACATCCACCAACCACAGACTCTCTTTTCCTTCTGTCTTCTCTGTCTTTAAAGTCTTTTTGTTCTGTTGCATCGGCCGTGTCTGAGTCCAATTATAACCCTACGGTCTTTATGTCCCGCCCCCCGTCCCCCTGTCCCAGTCTGAGCTCTGACAGCGAATCAGAAGTGCCGTTCTTTTGTCAGAGAATGCTGAGGTCATGACCTTTGTGAGCCCGGCTGGAGAGGCTGTCCCCGCTGAGGACGGTCACGTTTCTGCGCGTCCTCTCTGACTCAGACTGAGACACATGTCCTCGCCGTTCACTGTGTCACAGCCAGATCACTGACCAGGAATCAGAGTCAGACGCTGTTTCCACTGAGACCTCGTTAATGTTTTTCTCTTACTGCACAACTTGCATGAATTCATGTAAAACTGAACCAGAGAGCACCTCTTCAGTCTGATTAGAGGACTACGTCTCAGCTGTAGGGACAAAGATGGCCGTCAGCGATGGTTTGTCAGTGCTCTCATTCACACATCCATGTTGAGGATGAGCTGTGATAAAGTTCCTGGTCCTCTGACTTTGTCTCAGGCCTTTTGTCTCTCTAGTTCTGGTGTCCAACAACAAATTATCTGGAAGTTTCCGCCTGAGTGTTTGAAGCACACTGACCTCCAGAACATGAACAACACACATGAAACAAATTAGAGAGAGAACAAGAGAATGAACGAGGGAGGGGAGGGAGAGGTGGGAGAATGTGAGCAGAGGGTCATTTTGGGTAAACTGGGCCTCACACCATTCAAAGAAAACAACAGGGAGACGACAGACGGTCACACAGACGGGACATGAACCGGGCCAGGACGTCTGACTGTGGACGGCCTCGCTGAGACACAAACAGTTCCACATGAGACATGGCTCGTGTCAGGTGACCTCTCGAATGTTCATGTTTCACATTTAAGGCTCATGAAACCCTTCGGATCATAGAGACACACTGCTGCCTATAATGTTCCTACAATATCTCTGCTATCATTCAGGAGGATACACCCTCAGACCCATGAGGGTCAGGTGACCATCACCCTTCAGAACAAACTAATTACAGATTGACTGTAACACAAAATAAAAACAAGCTCCATAAACAGCATCATCTGGTTTGGAGATGGGACTCAATGACCATCATCATCCTAAACAGTGGAGGAGTCTTTTTCAGGTATTTACACCAACTGCACCAAACACTACGTTTCCCAAAGCCCCAACAGATTAATCAGTTGTGTTCTCAACGGGGACATTTGGTTTGTGACATCAGTCAGAACACAAGAGCAAAGTTATACAACTTCACAGTTAAAGTCCAAAGCTCATCAATCACGGTTCAACACAGTCGGACAGGTGGTTCAAACAGGTCTGATGTCCCATCAACAGCGTTTAAGAACCGCAGAGCCATGAAGAGATTTGGACATCACCTCCTCACAGAGCCAGCTCGCTACGTAGAAGAGAGACATGGCAGCAGTTTCCCAACAGATTCATCAGACTTGAACAGAAGCTCTGGAAGGACGAAGACGTTTCACCGTCAGTCCTCGAGCAGCAGAACTGAACAGCAGGTTGTTCTGAAGGTGTCACCCCGAATGAACGACCTCTTAACACATGGATTGATTGGTTCGTTGGCTTTATTAGGACGACAGATGACTAAAACAAGTGCGCCACGTGAAGTTGTGTTCGGCTCGGAGTCGCTCAGTGTCAATGTGATTAAAACAAATACAAAACATCAAAGTCTCAGTTTCCTCTCAGACTCCATCAATCACAAACCATCTGGCACTGCTGTCACCCTGAGATGCTCCATCAGGCCAAAGACTCACCGAGATGATGGAAACAAGGCGGCGGCGGCGGCGGCGGTCAGCAGCAGCCGTCAGATGTGAATGGACCGAAAGGCGGAGAAATGTGAGAATAATCCAGAACACATTGTTGAGTTGAAGCTAAGCCTAATGCAACACAGAGAGAGTTGGCTTATCTGATAGCATTAGCACGTTAGCCTGGAGTTTTAAACTGTCTCTGTGATCCAGTCTGGACCCGTTGATTTTCCTCTCAGTCACCTCGAAACCCATTTTCAAGAGTGAAATCTGCTAATCGAGCAAAATAATCGACGTTTGAAGAAAATTCAGGCAGCAGATTTGAAAAAATGATGCAAGGACTCTGGATGAGTCGCTGAAACTTTGTCCTGCGCTAAAGACACCGGTGTGGTTTTGAAGACATCTCCATCCACACTGGAAGAGAAACGTGAACTCTGCAGGCCTTTCTGGACCTCGAGGCAGCGCTACTCTGGACCTTAAGCACGGCGCGAAGTCTGCGCCTCGTTTCATGAGCTCATCGGCTGAACATTGACATCGTTCACTTCTGACCTCTCAGCCAATTAACTGACAGCTGCCCACGACGTCACCTGAAAGCTCCCGTGTTATATGAAAAGCTCATTCTCTCTGGGTCCCACAACCGTGCAACAGAAAGCGAGCATTTGCATGCGAGACAGTGGTGAGATGCAATTAAATGCAAATTTGTTCGGGTTGGGAATGAATTGATGCAAAGACGTGTCCCTGCAAGTTTAAAACGCTTCGACCTGAGCGAATCTGTGCTTTCTGAATCTGCCTCCTGAATGTTGACAGACGGGGGAAAAAGGAGAAAGACTGGAAGGAAACGACCGAACGAACTGGAGTTTGTACTTCTGAGGTCAGTCACAAACATGTCTGCTGCTAGCTAGCGTCCAGTTAATGTACCAGCTGGTAGAGGTGAATTAACAAGGCGGACACTCCTTCACTTCCTGTCCGAACACACCTTCACTCGTGCGTTGTAGAAACAGTTGTACATGAAGCCTTCACCAGGGGCTCGTCCTCTGGACACCATGAGTACTACCACATACTAGACCTAGTTATCAAATGACCAAAGAAGGTAAAGAGTCCTGAGAGTGGCGCCTGACAAAAACCCATCAAGTGTCCGAAACACGAAGGAGTTCAACCTCTGGGGAGCAGGAATGTGTCAGCAAAGGTCACGGAGGTATAATTAGATTGTGAGCATGTCTGTGTCCTCATTCAGATCCTCAGGGGACAATGGACGTCCACAACTGATTTCAGAGAGTTCAGCTGCTCAAAGGAACGCGTTGGACAGACTCAATGTTTTTAATTGTTTTTTCAATTTGGGACAAGTCGTGTGAACTCAGAGCTGGGAGGACATGGCGGTGTGAGACGGTGGACACTGTGACTGAGCACAGCCGGCAGTTTGAATAGAAAACAATAGAGGCTGTGACGTGTAATGTCTAACAGATGTGTGTCCCATCAGAGCGTCCTGCGTTCTGTCGGCCTGTCAGACCACACTGAGGGCCCATTGTTGAACCTGTGTGTGTCTGCCGAGGTGAACAGAGAGTGTGTGAGTGTGTTGGTCGGTGGGAAGAAGTTCAGAAAGTGTGTGTGTGTGTCCAACCCTGTCAAGAGAGACAGATTCAGACAGTGAGTCCATTGTGTGTGTGTGTGTGCGTGTGTGTGTGTGTGTGTGTTGATATGAGACCTTCTCATCATCGTAATAAATCAGAAATTTGTAGCCGATGGTGAAAAAAACAGTTTCACGGTGCTTTCACATGCTTCCTGTTTGGCTCGGTAAAATGAGCTTTTCTAGGCTGGTGTGAAAGATGTCGTCTGCCGACTGTGAGCTCTTCATCTTAGAGGAGGTGACGTACCTGTGATGATGTAAGCGTGGTAACAGGTGTGAGCGTCAGTGCAGGACTGTCCCTGATTGGTTCAAACTGTGTTTCATTTATTAAAGCTGCTCTGTGGAGTTTCCTTGAGGTCAAACCAGCCTGCAGGTGCAGCAGGTGCAGCTCTCGTCCAATCAGATGGAGCAGATTTATAAACATCGGTGGCCTGTTGCCTTCAGGTATCTGCAGGGATTCAAACACCTGAAGCTTTATTGGTTTTTTTTTAGTCAACTTTATTGTCATTGCACTGGAGCAACACAACGTGTTTAGTGTCTAAGCAGATTGCACCTCCACCTGTGTGTTCTTCACCTGTGTGTTCTTCACCTGTGTGTTCTTCACCTGTGTGCTCCTCCACCTGTTTGAACCCTTTGTGTTTGTACATGGTGTGTGTTATGTTCTTTGTGCCCTCCTCCTCCTCCTCCTCCTCCTCCTCCTCCTCCTCCTCCTCCACTCTGTCTCTATTTATTTATTCATTCAAATAAAATTTTATTTGCATCAAACAATTCAAAACAATTCACACACAGACAGATTTCAGAGCATAAAGTCACCAACCAGTGTGTGTGTGTGTGTGTGTGTGTGTGTGTGTGTGTGTGTGTGCGTGCATGTGCATAAATGGTCTCCGTGTGTGTTGGGTGTGAGCTCTGCAGCTGGAGGAGGCACTAACCAATAAACACACACACACACACACACACACACACACACACACACAGCTGTGAGGTCAAAGGTGAGGCGTAAGTCGGATGGAAACTGTCCTGGTCCATTTCCACTCCAGTAAGAGACGGTTTCATTTGTGTGTGTGTGTGTGTGTGTGTGTGTGTGTGTGTGTGTGTGTGTGTGTGTAAGAAGTGAGAACCTTTGAATGAGTAGAGCTGCTCAGTGATGGAAAGTCAGTACAGTGATTCAAGAAGTGTATTTTGAGGTACTTGTACTTTTACTGCACAACATTTGTCTTTACAGACAAAAGCATGACTGTGTGTGTATGTGTGCGTGTGTGTGTGTGTGTGTGTGTGTGTGTGTGTGCGCGTGTGCGGATCTCGGTCATCTCTCTCTGGAGAAATAAAGTTTAAAGCGATCTGGATTTTATTTTACTGTCTCCTGCTTTTCATTTTCCCACCAAGTGTGAAATGATTTTCCTGATTTTCTCTCTCTCTCTGCTGTGTGTTAATGTCTCTCTCTCTCTCTCTCTCTCTCTCCCCCCCCCCCCCCCTCAGGGTGAAGGGGTCTGTCTGCCCTCAGCGTGGTCTTACAGGCTGGTCGGGCTAATGAAACACAGGACACCCTCTGCTCATATCAAACGTCACAGCCTCTTTGTCTTCTGTTAAACTGCCTGACAGTGTCCACTGTCTTTGTCCGTCCTGTCCTCTGAGACAGTTCAGTCCACTCGCTGATGTTAAACGTTTCAGATGTTCTCTCAGAGTTTGTTTCTGAGTAGAATAACTCATCGCCTGACAGCCAGTGAGTGAAGACTGTCATGTGTCTCTGATGAACTGATCCAGGTTCAGGTCTGTGCTGGTCTGTCAGCAGCTGCTGGATGAGCGGAGCTAGGCTAGCAGTTTCCCTTTGCTTCCAGTGTTTGTGCTAAGCTAGGCTAAACACATCAGACCGGTGGTCCTTTAAGGTCACCAGACTTCACCGTCACGCTCCAAAGGCATTGTGGGTCATAAAATTGCAGGATTCCCATGAGCCTTTGCGCCAGGAAGCAGGGTCTGGATGAGCTTCAGCTCTGTGTGTGTGTGTGTGTGTGTGTGTGTGTGTGTGTGTGTGTGTGTTATGTATATGTCAATATTTGGAAGAGTGTGTGTGTGTTGTCTGAAGTGCTGCCACAGGCGGACGGGTGTGTTCTGTTTACAATGCACCATGGGAAATTAGGGGTGTGATGCTATCTGAAATCAGTGTGTGTGTGTGTGTGTGTGTGTGTGTGTGTGTGTGTGTGTGTGATCTCAGCAGCTGTGTCTGGACAGAAGAGAAATGTCAGGCTGCGGGTGTGGACGGATGAGAGAATCCCTCCATGTTCTTTGTTCTTTGCTGTTTCTGCTCTCGATGGCGTGACGGCGTGTCGGTCGTCACGACACGGAAGCTGCTCAGTTACACGTGTGACGACACACGCGTCAGGATACACGTTATTCAAACACACCACACTGAGTTCTGTCATGTTTGTCTCCGCTCTGTCGGGCAGCTGACTGACCGGCTCTGGACTGACGTGGTCCTGCTGGACCTGAGTTGGATTCCTTGTGGGTCGCATCCTGTGAAGGATTGAATTTATGGAGCATATTGATCGATGGATCGATTAGGTCGGTTTGGGAGTTATCGTGTCGGCTTCTGTGACTTTTCAGTGCCTCGTCCAGCCCTCGCTGCAGCCTCTCGTGGACCTGTTTAACCTGGAGTCTGCCCTCCGTGCGGGTACAAAGGCTTGGTCTGCCACACCAAGCCTTCAGCGACCAGGATTCACTGTTTCTGGGTGCCATCACTCACCTGAGGACTGGACCGACGGCTGCCTCCCAGTGGGACCCAGACCAGCTGACATGAAAGGCCAGAGGTGGCTCACGGTTGGTCATCTGGTGCTGATGAGGTTAAAAAAGCTGACGCCTCCTGGACCTCCTGAGAATCTGCTGAATCTGTGAGGATTTTACCACAGACGGGTCTCCCGTGTTTTACCAAAAGCCGACTTTCTTCTTCGTCTGGTTCGGAAGCGTTCTTGAATTTGACTTCTGTGGTCAAAAGAGCGAAACCTTGAAAAGCATCAAGAGACGTTTGACCTTCTCCAACTCGTGGATCAGCTGTCAGATCGTCTCCGGTCAGTGAAAATCATCTTGAAGTGGAGCGTCTGCAGGTTAATACCTGACTGTAAGGGAGCCTGGAGGGACAAATGAGGGAGATTGGGCTCGTCTTTGTTTGGGAGGGGGAGGCTCGGCGGAGCTCAGCGCTCTTCTGGTTTATCCTGTGCTGATTATGAAACCCAGATGTGGAGGGTGAATCTCTGAATCACATGAGTCAACAGAGTGCAGACGGAGGAGCGGCGCAGTCAGATGTTTTCTCTGGAATCAGCCGGGGAATCCCCAAAACGCCCAAATGAAGATGGCTGCCAAACAGAGTGAGAATCGCTGACAGTTTGTGTGAATCAAAGACAGGAAGGCGTTCAAGGGTTAGTCCACCTTTAGCAGCTGATCGCAGCTCGGCGGCAAATGTGACGGTTTAATATCATTCATGCTCATAAAGTCACGGTCAGACACCAGCAGGAAGATGGAAGATAAAGTCTTTGTCGAAACAGGAAAAGGAGCATGCTGGGAAATCTCAGATGTTCACATCGATCCTACTCTGTGCAACAAATATGAAGGTACCTACAGCTTAGCTTAGCTTAGCTTAGCCTAGCATAAAGACTGGAATCAGGGGGAAAAGTTAGCCTGAGGTTTCTGTCCTGGAGACTCACAAAAGACATTCACTCAGGAGCGTGGAGACATCTGTGATTGACATCTTTGACAGCCAATGATAGCAGAGCTTCGAGCAGCTGGAGGCTCTGAGCAGATGAGGAGGCTGAGAGTCGCCAGCAGCTCAGAAACACACACACACACACACACACACACACACACACACACACACACACACAGGTAACACACGGACTGAATGAATGATGTAAACACACACAGGCTGCAGTCTGCTCAGTGCGTCCTATTGGTTGAGGTGTGGACAGGTGAGCTCTGGATAATGAATCAGCCGAGGCCTCTAATTGGCTGGTTGTAGACCTGAGAGGCTCCCTAATTGGTCAGTTATAAATCCTAACTGTCAACAAGTCCTGCCTGTAAGAGAGGACAGCCAGGCCTGTGAAATCAGCACACACACACACACACACACACACACAATAATGTGATGAACGAGGTCTGACATCTGCTCACAGGTGTGTGTGTGTGTCAGTGTGTGTTACGCTCCTGGAGGGTGGGTGGCTACTCGGGGGCGGTCAAACTGTCACCACCTGTCTATCACACGTCCTATTCACCTCCACACACACACACACACACACACACACACACACACACACACACACACACACACTTCCTCTGGGCACACATGCTGTAAATGAATCATCGCGGCTGCAGAAACATTATTTCACGCCCACGTAAACACAAACATTTTCCACTCTCACTGTCTCACACACACACACACACACACACACACACACACACACACACACACTCACACACACACTCACTCACACACACTCACACACACTCTCACAGGTGTGTAGGTGTTAACGAGTGATGCAGAGCTGACACTGTAAAACGAGGTCTAAACAGAGAGACGTCCTCGCCGCTCGCTCGCTGTCAGCAGGCTTATTTACAGTCAGTAAACACAGCAGATTGACCACTTCAGCGGCCATGTTGGAGGTCGCCGCTGCTCCGAGACCAGCTGATGAGTTTCTGCTGGTTTCGGGCGAACGGAGCCAGACTGTTTAGTCCCTGAAAGCAGGAGGGACCACGGCAGTCTGGGACAAGGAGCCAGGGTCAGAACCTCTTTAAGCCGCCAATCTGGTGTTATTCTGTGTTTTCATTCCTGTCAACAAATCCTGAGAGCGCGTGTTCAAGCGTCTTCAGTGTGTGTTCGAGCGTCCTCAGCGTGTTCGAGTGACCTCAGCGTGTTCGAGCGACCTCAGCGTGTTTGAGCGTCCTCAGCAGGTTCGAGCGTCCACAGCGTGTTCGAGCGTCCTCAGCGTGTGTTCGAGCGTCCTCGGCGTGTTCGAGCGTCCTCGGCGTGTTCGAGCGTCCTCGGCGTGTTCGAGCGACCTCAGCGTGTTCGAGCGACCTCAGCGTCTTTGAGCGTCCTCAGTGTGTGTTTGAGCGTCCTCAGCGTGTGTTCGAGTGTCCTCGGCGTGTTCGAGTGACCTCAGCGTGTTCGAGCGACCTCAGCGTGTTTGAGCGTCCTCAGCAGGTTCGAGCGTCCACAGCGTGTTCGAGCGACCTCAGCGTGTTCGAGTGACCTCAGCGTGTTCGAGCGACCTCAGCGTGTTTTCGAGTGACCTCAGCGTGTTCGAGCGTCCTCAGCAGGTTCGAGCGTCCACAGCGTGTTTGAGTGTCCTCAGCGCGTGTTCGAGCGTCCTCAGCGTGTTCGAGCGACTTCAGCGTGTGTTTGAGCGTCCTCAGTGTGTTCGAGTAACCTCAGTGTGTTCGAGTGACCTCAGTGTGTTCGAGTGACCTCAGCGTGTTCGAGTGACCTCAGCGTGTTCGAGTGACCTCAGCGTGTTCGAGCGACCTCAGCGTGTTTTCGAGTGACCTCAGCGTGTTCGAGCGACCTCAGCGTGTTCGAGTGACCTCAGCGTGTTTGAGCGTCCTCAGCAGGTTTGAGCATCCACAGCGTGTGTTTGAGCGTCCTCAGCGTGTGTTCGAGCGTCCTCAGCGTGTTCCAGCGACCTCAGCGTGTTCGAGCGACCTCAGCGTGTTTGAGCGACCTCAGCGTGTTTGAGTGACCTCAGCGTGTTCGAGTGACCTCAGCGTGTTTGAGCGTCCTCAGCATGTTTGAATGACCTCAGCGTGTGTTCGAGTGACCTCAGCGTGTTCGAGCGTCCTCAGCGTGTTCTAGTGACCTCAGCGCGTGTTTGAGCGTCCTCAGCATGTTCGAGCGTCCTCAGCGCTGTCCCACTTCCTGTGTGCGTCCTAGAGGTGGAGACTTCCAGCTGCTGATAAACTGCTCTGTGATCAGCGAGCTGCTGGTTCCGGTCCCTGAACCGGAGCCTCTGAGCAAGGCAGCAGGGCCTCAGAGGGGCCAGAGAGCCCTGTGTGCTGGACTTGCTGTGTGTGTGTTGAGGTGTACGTATGTGCGGTGACTCACCCCGGGGAGTGTGAAGTGTGAGCTGGAGAGCCTTACGTAAAGCCGGGGTTTGTTTTCCGGCTGTTTGTCGGCTATAGGTCCCGCTCGGATGAGTGCGTGCGCTCGCCGCGTTGTTGCCGTCGTGTTTGCGAAGGCGTTGGAGGAGCTCGACTCTCGCTGTGATGATGCAGCCGTGAAGTGCTTGCAGAGCCGTTCCTAATAAACTGGACACTGAGTGTGTTTACGACCACACGATCAAAACGCTCGTCTGTGTCCACACTGACGGACTGCTGACAGCCGATGATGTCACTCTTCTTCACGTCTTTTCTCCTCTTCTCTTCCTCCGCCGCCTCCTTTCCCCAAAACGTCTCTCCGTTTCCTGTTTTCTGTTATTTTTCTTTCTCTCAGATTTTCCTCGTTTTCTCTCTCTGACGCCACTTCCTAATGACAACGCCTCTGGCTGTGTGTGTGTGTGTGTGTGTGTGTGTGTGTGTGTGTGAGAGAGATCTGGATGAGGCCTTTTGTCTGTGGTGGCTGTCAGTTCCGATGTGTTTCCCAGACCTGAAACACACACACACACACACACACACACACAGGAGAGTCAGAAGTGACTCAGCGCTCCCAGTGGTCTCATACACTTTCATTACTGGGTTCACACACACACACACACACACACACACTCATTCATAACTCACTGTTTTTTATTCGTTCTCTTAACTTTGTATTTTTTCTCTCAAAAGTTCTCGTGAGTTTTAAAGGAGCAGTCCGACGTTTCTCATGTCTTCTAGTTTTATCAAACTGAAATAGATCTGTACAACATTGGCCACAATGAATGATGGGTAATGATGATGAGGTGTGATGAAACTATGTCATGCTGTAACTACATGAGCTAGCTTAGCATTAGCATTGTGACCTGCTGGTGGACTGTTGCTGTTAGCACGGCAGCCAGCTGGCTAGCTTAGTAACGCTGTCACTGCATGAGCTAGCTTAGCATTAGCATTATGACCTGCTGGTGAACTGTTGCTGTTAGCACGGCGGCTAGCTGGTGGCATCTGTAACATTATTTTGATGTTCACTTTAAACGTTTTCTTCTCTTTCCCGCTCCACTTTGATGGTTCTTTATTGTTTTCGTTCGTGTTTTCGTTTCTTTCCATCCTGACTTCCTTTAATTATTTACACTTGACCTTTGACGTGACGTGGACGGGTCCTCTTGAAGGGGTCAGTGTGTATTCTTAATGATTCACCATTTCATGTTTTATCTTACTCCTTATAAAATGATGAGTTATGTGAATTTCGGGGAGGCTCAGCTCCTCCTCACTGAGGCTGCTGCGTCTGTTTGTGAGCTTCCTGCAGGACGCTGACGATGTCCACATGTCCTCTTTTATGAAGTGAGGGATTAAAGCAAAGCTCTGTTTGTCCTCTCTGGGCACCTGTCATGTAAATACACTGGAGTGGTTTACATATCTCTTACTCCACTGCTGCTCTCTGTCTTTTCTCTTCTCTTCTTCCACCTTTTCTCTTTTAATCTTTCAGCTCTTTTTAAATGGGCCAGTCATCATTTTTCCATCTGTCTCTCGTCTTCCCTCGTTTCCTTTTTTGCTTTAATTCTCTTGTTCTGAACTCTCTCTATTTTTCTTTAATGGATAAATCTGTCTGTCTGTCCATGTGTCCGTCCATCTGTCCATCTGTCTGTGTGCGTCCTCCTCTCTCTGAATTGGAAACCATCTGTTTGTGTTCACTTGAAGATGGATTGGACATCACAGAGTGGGACTTTGGCACTCGCTCTCTTCTTCTTCTTCTGTTTATAATAATAGTCCGTCTGTCCCGCCCCACAGAGACAAACAGCAGCCACTGCTATTCACTGCCCTGAAGGTCAAAGGTCACGACCGCGGCTCGTTCTCTGCTTTTCGTATCTGTTTATCTGCATTCTCACATGTGTGGCTGCTTGTTGTTTGAACGTTAGCCTTCGCTCAATCACTCAGCGTCCTTTGTTGTATTTGTACAAATCTGTGCTTAAAGGACAAAACTGACACGTTCTGATAAGAACTGCCCAAAGCACAGCTTCCACTTCCTCCCGGCAGGAAGTCATTCATCCCAGACAATCGTCCACGGTCACCCGAGCAGACGGACCGTCTCGGCCAGCCGCGGCCTGAATGTGACGCGCCGGCGGTGATGAATGACGGGCCGAGTTCACCGATTCTGGATGCCAACGCTGGTCCAGAGCTGAGGCCCGAGCCTGAGCGAGTGCTGCCAGACAAACAGTCTGAACTGAGAGGAGGGAGGAGACCAAAACCAGAGCTAAAAGAGAGCGAAGACTGGTCACATGAAAGTACTCGTGTAAAAAAATATCGATTAAAGCCGCTTAAAGAACTGATGATGCATTCACAAGCTCAGCTGTCCCAGTATCATAACCAGTGGACAAACAGTTTCTGGGTGAGTTTGGTTGTTTCCTGAAATGCATGTGTTCCTAATCGGCAGCAGGCTCTTAAATCTAAAATGTCACACGTGTCCGTGAACGCACCAGCAGCCTAATACAAAGCTCCTCTGCTCTGTGTGTGAATGCTGGCTGTGATGGATGATCTCTGCGGCAGGTTTCACGTCTCCACAGGCCGACTTTCTGAGACATGGAGTGAAATGAGTGGCTGCAATATTTCCTGATGGACTAAAATATTTAAAAACACTGGCAGGGTCCTTGAAGAGAGTTTGGAAGTTGAACCCTGGATGTTGGTTGATGCCTCTAATTACAGTCAGATGTGAAGTGTATGATGTGACATTAGAGGAACATCTCTGCTCAGTATCTGTGGAATAATGTGAGGCTTCACTTCAGCTCCCCGCTGTCCTGTAAAAGCACTTTGATTTGAAGGATTGTTGCGTTAACTGTTTTGAATGAGCTGCAGTCAGAGGATCTCATCCTGGAAACAAACCCGGGCTTCAGTTTCCATCCTCTGCAGGAATCCCCCCGAACAACAGAGCTGGAAACTTTCTGCAGCTGGAAACTTTCCCACCAGGAAACAACAAAATAAAGCTCTGCTGAGACCATCACAGTGTGTGTGTGTGTGTGTGTGTGTGTGTGTGTGTGTGTGCGTGCGCGCTGCATGCTATAGTTACTCCACATATTAACTCTGAAGGGTCAGACGGGACGTTTCACCTCACTTCACCCGCCTGTAACACCGGTTTACGTTTGATCTAAAAAATTAAAAAAACAGCAGTAGCAGTCAGCGTGATGACATCATCAGGATGGATGACATCACACCAGCAGCTCTGATGACACGCTGGAGGACGATGTGGCTCATTTTCAAGAAGATGAGGGAAGGAAATGAGAAGAAGAGAGGAAAGGAGAGGAGGAGAGGATATGGGAAAAGGAGAGGGAAGGAAAGGTGACATGAAAGGAGGGGAGAATATCAGGAGAGGAGGAGGAGGCAGAAGAAGAGAGGAAATGAGAGAAGAGGAGGAAATAAGGAAAGGAGAGAGCAGGGGAGTATACAAGAGGAGAGGATGGGAGCAAAGGAAAGGAGAGGAGTAAAGAAGCTTGAGGGAGGAAGGGGAGGCAAAAGAAGAAAATATGGGAAGGAGAGGTGCAGAGGAGAGGAAGAAGGGATGAGGAGAGACAAGGGAGGTGTCAGGAGTGGACAAATAAAGGAGGAAAACAAGATGGGTGTAAAGGAGGAGGAGGTGAAAGGAAGAGGAGGAGGTAAAAGGAGGAGGATGTGAAGAAGGAGGATGTGAAAGGAGGACTGTCATATTTGTGGTCTGGTGAGAGACTGCAGCACTTCCTGTGACTCGACTGTGGGAAGAGAGAAGGAGGTGACCCTGCTGAGGGAGGACCTGAGAGACCCGACAGTCTAGACACAGTTAATACCAGGGATTAACGCGCACACACACACACACACACACACACACACACACACACACACACACACACAGTGTTGAAACCTGCTGATTGGAGCGATGTTCGTGAAGATATTTGGTGTTGAAGCTGGCGGCCATGTAGTGTTTGAGAGCGTCTGTCAGCTCTGTTTAAAGTTCTCTGTTCCACAACACCTCATACTCATTGCACAGTAACAGGGAAATACTTGTCTCTGATTGGCTGGCAGAGTCACATGTTTACTTTAGTCATAGCTCGGGTCAAAAGTTGAACCTCTGTAGTGACATGCTACCACTTAATTCACCCAGGAACCGACGGTACCTGCTCAAGGACCCCTACAGCCTCTTTAAGGACACCTGGAATTTTCCCAAGGACCTCTGCAAGCTCCTTAAAACCGAGGTACCTCTTCAGTGACCTCTAGAACCTCCTCTAATTTATCCTGATCTTCCTCACGGATCCTTGGGACCTTGTGAAGGACCCCTTGAACCTCTTCAGACACGACCACACCCTCTTCAAATACACCTGGAACATCCTCAAGAATGTCTGGGTCTTCTTCAAGGACTTTAATAATCTCCCCAAATACATCAGGAACCTCCACCAAGGACCAATAGAACCTCCTCAAGGACCTCTGTAAACACATCCAGGACCACTGGAGCTTCTTCACTGACCTTCACAACCTCCTAAAATACATCTGAACCTCCTGAGGCTTTTCTCCGCCACGCTGACAGTGATGTCGTGTTCTCCAGAGGCTAACCTGCTGCCTTCCCTGATCCTCTGACTGTACGTAGCGCCACCGTGAGGCTAACATGTTTGGTTTCTACTGGAACTGGATGCTGCGATGCCGTGTTAATGCGTAACGTCAGCGTGTGTGACCTGTTGTTGATCTAATTTTGCTGTAAAAGGGATCAAGCGTACTGTTTGACTTGAGAGTCTTTCTTCCTCTTCTTCTGTTGTTTCTTTTCAGATTAGCTGTGTGTGAAGCAGAGGTCTGATCTGGATCTGCTGGGTCTGTTTCACTCTGCACAGCTACTGCACGCTGGTTTTATGACTAATGTTTTCCTGTTAGAGCAGAACAATGCGTTAAATCTGAGGTCTGCAGCTTCGACTGTCCCACAGTAAACACACACAAACACTCATCAGCAAAGTGCAGCAGGAGCACAAAGACACAAACATCTGAGCCATACACACACACACACACACACACACACACACACACACACACACTGTAAACTGTGGTCGTCTGCCTGGTTGACTCAATGCTCAGCACACACCTTCACTGATTGGACCTGTCCAGCAGGTAAAGTGTCAGCTAAGCTGGACACTTCAGGCACGAAGGACAGTCCAGTAAATAGTCTGAGCCGACTGAATCTCATGTGTTCTGACGCTTCGGACTAAAAGCAGATTAGTTACTGAATGCACCTTTAACCTCAGTTTGTCTGTGAGCAGTTAGAGAGCGTGTGCTCGCCAAACCCTCTGCGGTCTGAAGAGAGACCAGGACAACACACACACACCGATGTGTGTGTGTGTGTGTGTGTGTCTGTGTGTGTGTGTATGTGTTGTCCAAATGAGCTCATGCAAACAGAAACCTCACAGAGAAAATCAGGACGCTGCTTTTCTTTTCTTTATGTCTCCAAAATAGAAGCATGGACAACAAAAAGGCCCAAATCAAAGCGAACGCTCCTCCCAGAGTCCAAACTCCTCCACAGAAGAATAATTCATAAACAGGATGCATCAACTACGAGCAGCCAATCACAGCTAAGGCGAGCTTTAGACTTGTTTCAGGCCTCATGTCCACTTGAAGCGTCCACTGACGGAGCTGGAGGATCTTCTGTTAACACTCGAATCTGATCGTCCATCTTTGTTTTCTGGGCTACGTGTCAATCAGGGTTGGACCTCCTCCAGAACAGAAGGAGGTGCTGATGCTCCTGCAGCTGCTTATTGACTGACAGGCAGCAGAGAAGGAACAGCTGCCAGCGTGCAGTCAGAGCGATTCAGGACGCGCAGCACAAAGTGACGCAGCTGATCCACGTTTTGTTAGCTGCGCTCAAAATAAGCTATGTAGCACGAAGCACATGACCTGCACTCCAGACTGGACAGACATGCAAGACATAGACTGCAGCGTGCTAGCCGAGGACACGTTGCGTGATAAAGACGTCAAAGCCCGGCACTGAAGACGACGGCTCACCTCTCTGCAGCTCAGGTGTGACGGGACAGATCATGTGACGTTAACAAGGTTCGCAGTGTCGCTTCAGAGCGTCTCAGAGTGGACAGTGGGAACGCACGCACAAACACACCTTCGTCTCTCCTCTTGTCTCTACTCATGAAGTGGACTCTGCAGTTTGACTTCAGCTGAAACGTGTACTACATGCTAACACTTTAGCATCAGGAACCCAAATTAACCATCCAATCATAAGAATAATGTTAAGTAGAGCTCCTAAACCCTAATCAATATCATTATACTGACACTACCAGCCGATGGACATCTAGCATTTAGCAGCTAAAGAGCAGATATGTCCCTCAGGACCTGGAGGAGACCAAAACCTGAGCTAAAAGAGAGACAGGACTGGACTGACGTCCATCAGGGGACACAAACACGACTCCATGGATCCCCATGTTGACCTGCAGCGGCTGGCTGCGTGCTAACGGGTTAGCCACAGATGCTTCATCAGCTGATGTGTCAGCTGTGTCCTTCGGCCTGTTGTCCAGTCTGTCTGCCCCCTGCTGGTCAAGCAGTGAAGTGAAGGAAGGAAAATAAGGAATCATAAACTGACAGCAGACTGTCTGCAGTGTGTCAGTGTTTTCATTAACTGAGGTGTGTGTTGTGATATTACACACACACACACACACGCACACACACATCTGGATGCCTGTTCCTGCTGTAATAAAGCTGCAGGTAGCAGCACGTCTCTGCTGTCTCATATTAAAAGACATCTTTATTTTAGCAACCACCCACACATTACCTCACTGTGTGTGTGTGTGTGTGTGTGTGTGTGTGTGTGTGTGTGTGTGTGTGTGAGAGAGAGAGTGTTGCATCATCAGGATTCCCCTCAGGAACAGCCTTTACCAGCCTGGGTGTGACTAAGAAATACCCCCCATCTGCCACACACACACACACACACACACACACACACACACACGCCATGACTAAGCGTGGTCGTCTGGAGGCGTGGCTCCGCCCTGAAGCGTCTGCAGGTGCTTCATCACGCCGTTGGACCCTGTGTGTCACCTCAGACGGCCTGGGCTCGGTCTGCGGTCGCAGGTGAGAGCTTTAGGATGCTTCACACCTTACGGGACATGGTTTGGACATTTGGTTTGTCCCTTCTGGGCCACTGTAGAAACATGGCAGTGCGATGTGGTGGACTCTGCATTCTAAAGTCATGAAAACACTAAGTGATTCGACACTGATGAAGGCAGAGTTATGATTTTTGTGTTCCCTCTCTGCGTGTAGACCCTCATAAATCCTTCGCCGCACCTTTAAAGCTGCACTCTAACTCCACGGCTGTAGAAAAGACCCCGAAGGCGCCAGTTTATCATATTCACTGTTGTTGATGTGCCTTTAATTATCTGTTCATCAGTGTTCAGTTCAGTATTAATCTTATAGGTGAGCCAGCTCACGGGTTGGTTATAATGTGAGTGACGTCACGCAGCAGGAAAGTGAGTGTGTGTGCCAGTCTAACGGATCCTGACATCAGTTTAAGTCGTGTGTGCGTGAATGAGGAGTGAGTACAACCATCACATGACCTGTGTTATATTTCTGTGCTGATGTGGTTGTACATGACCTACACTGATGAGAGTTCAGAGCTACATCACTTTACTTACCTGCCGTGTCGGCTCTGCGTCCATGCCTGCTGGATAGCCACCTAGCTCACCTGTCCGTGCACGTTGAGTGTAAATATGTCGTGTTTATTTATAATTATGCTTGTATGTTCATTATCCGGTTCAGGTACAGTTCAGGGGGTGTTGGCGCTGCACTAAAATGCGGCGGAACTAGTTTAAAGTAGCGTTTATCATCAATGTTTAACGCTAATTGTAACCGGAAGTAGCACACGTTGGTCTTTCACAATAAGAGCGTCATGCCAGTTCAGTTATTGGAAGTGACATGTTTAAATGATGGTGACTTGACAGTGTGAGAGATCTGTGTGCTGAGTGTGTGACAGTGTTTTTTATTATCTACCTCATTTGATTATTGTCTGTTCACTGGTGATGTGTTATAGGCTGAGTTAATTCATGGATATGTGTATTTATCCATCACTAAGTTCTATTTGTTATTCTTTCTTGTAGAAAAACCACACACACACACACACACACACACACACACACACACACACACACACACACGGCTTGTACCCTGTGTGTGATGCTGCATAAGAGAGTAAAGAAGAAGAGAACATCACACTCCCTGTGTGAACCTGGCGATCAAACCCTGAGCCAGCACCCGGCCAGACAGAACAGTGTCCCCTCCACTCCAACGGCTGTTGGCTGTTGATCACACATAATGTGTATTTCTGCCTGCTGTGACATCACTGCTGGGTGTGGTTACAGGTGCGACAGAGCCGACTCCTGACCTCACCTCCTCTCAGACTGAACCTTTGAACCAGAGAGGACAGAAAGTGATTTCAGTGCCAATCATCGGCGTGCAGAGAGCGGCCATGATGGCTCGGCTGCTGTGATGATTCATAACGATCAGCCATTAATGAAGATTGAACTGAAAGGCTTTGAAAGCTGCAGTCACAGACGACAGGAAACAGTCCCTGTGAGGACTGGAGACCAGGATGATTCGGTTCTTGGTTCAGTTCACAGGTCTGCACTTTGAAGTCTGTCTGAGCGAGCGGGCCACGAGCACAGACCTGTGATGTGTCTCACTCTGCGTCGTATCGAGGACGACACGACGTCCGTCTCTGAAGCGTTCAACGATAATTAAACAAAAAGTTTGATCTGCTGGAACATCACAACACAAATACAGAGAGTACAAGTACACTTACTTTCTCTGACTTTCTCAGTGTGATTCAGACAATTACTCATGGCTCACACGTGTGTGTGTGTGTGTGTGTGTGTGTGTGTGTGTGTGTGTGTGTGTGTGTGTGTGTGTTCCCAGGTCATACTGTTTGTCTGGCCGTCTGTGTGTTTGTGCGTGATGATGTGATGTGTGGGCGGCTCGACATCAGTGTGTGTGTGTCAGTGTGGGCTGTACTCGAGGTAAAGGCGTCTCCAAGAACAGCCTGTCTGACAGTGTGTGTGTGTGTGTGTGTGTGTGTGTGTGTGTGTGTGTGTGTGTGAGACAGGTCACTCTGAGCGACTTTGGTAGAGAGACATCCACAGACGACGCCTCACCCGACATGAAAGTGTGTGTGTGCGACCCCCCGATCCATCACACCCTGAACACACACGTCTAGACACACCATCTGACCAATGCACATGTATACTGTATCCACCAAAACACACACACACACACACACACACACACAGATGGCCAGACAGAGCATGTGGCAAAAACACCTAAAAATATTGAAGATCACATGAAAACGATCATCAGAGAAAGTAACAAACACAACAGAGACACAGAGAAATGAGTCCACCTTCAGAGTGAAGCAGCAGCTGAGAGACGATAGGCTGTTTGCAGTCACATGATGTTAAACCCAGACGGAGGGCAGGAAGTGAAAACTGCAAAGAACAGGATGGAGGAAAGCACTTACTGAGCTACTTCAGATGAAACTGTGAGAGAAAGGTAGAAACAGGAAGTCAGATCATGTGTTGGATGTGACCTTTACGTGATGAAGACGAGCGATTCTTCACCTGAACTGAAAGATTTGCTGCTGCTGAGTCAGCAGATTTAACAGCTAGCTGCTCGTTCAGACGTCGTTCTGCTCGAGAAAACAAATGAAAGCAGACGGAATTCTGGAGGCAAACGACTTCCTGAAGCTCCGCTAAAGACGAGTACCTTACTATGTTCAGCTGTCTTCTGTGAAACTGTTAACGCTGATTCAACAAGTGTTCGTCGTGTTGTTTGTGGCTGTTCCTTTAAATCTGTCACCA
>NC_135094.1:1335000-1370000 GCF_051107435.1 Chaetodon auriga | reverse complement strand
CTGCTCAGACTGTCAAACGGCCAATTATACTGGTCCAAAACCAGATTAGGTTACCAGACCTCAGCTTAGACCAACAAGCCTCCAGCTCCAGTCATCAAATGAAAACTGAGACCCTCAAAAACCATCACAGACCATCAAATGTGCACCATCTAAGACCACTGAAGTCGAGCTCAGTCCTTCAAACACACATTTTACAATGGCCAGTTTGGACCATTAAATACCCAGCAGCAACCATTAAAGGCCAGCTGAGACCATCACCACCAGTTTGATGTCAAACTTTGACCATGAAATCCTCAGTGTGGACGTTCAGAGCTCCTGTGAACCTTCCAGACTCTGTCAGGGCCTCCTCTGAAGGACGCCGTCAGTCCATGAACCATCATCACTGATGAAGTCTTCAAACGTTTTTTGTTTTTATTGTTATCACATTTTACTCAACACACAAAACGTAGTGATGAAAGAAGCCACCACGTCCGTCCATCACCACGCCGAGCACCACACGCCACGTAACGCGATGACATCATCAAAAAGGACGAACACTGGAGCTGTTTTTCTGTTGGGTTTAACAGCAGCCTCCCACGGTCGCTTTCATGGGGTTAAAACACCAACGTCCACCTTAAAGCGTCATGTCACTGAACACCGGACGCCTTCTTTAGAGCTCTGGAACATCCTGAGAGAAGGTCCTTAAAGTGCCATCGTAGACCAAAGAACCCAGTTTAGACCAGTAAAATTCACTTTTGACCATCAGATTTCCAGCTTAGACCATCCAACGCTGAGTTTAGACCACATTAATCCAGGAACTGTGACTTCGGACCACCGAATGCCCCATTCGGACCATCGTGGCCGATCAAACCTTTAACTTTGACCACTGGACGGACGCTTCAGGCCGCTGAGCGTCCTTTTGGACCCGTGAACGTCCACCGTCAGCTCCTTCTGGATGAAAGCTCCGCCATTGAAGCGTCGTCATCGGAGCGTTGAACTTCAGTAATTAGCCTTCATCACTGAACTTGTTTACCTGAAGCTCCTCAGCTGCATCACCTCTTACTCCTCATACTGCTACTGCCGCTGTACTACTACTACTTCAAATACTTCAACTCTCCATTTGTCTTGCTTCCTTTTATCTTGTCCCCTTGTTTCCTCTCCTCCTTCCTTCTTTCCTTCCTTTGCTGTGCGGCTCATTCACAAAAACTGAAAGCAGGTTTATGTGTCAGAACCGTTTCTTCTTCTTTCCCTTCAACCGCCTGACGACCCCTCAGGTTGGTCTGGTGACCCTCTGGAGGGGCCCGACCCCCAGGTTGAGAACCACTGGAGTAAACTAGCTAAGTGTATATGAAGTACTTCAGATTGTCTGTCACAGGGACCATTTTTTTTACTTTTTACTCTGTACTTGTACTTAAGTCAGGTGTTGAATGCAGGACTTTTACTTGTGATGGAGTAATTGTACAGCGTCAGGCAGGTACTTTTACTTCAGTGAAATATCTGAGTACTTCTCCTCACAGTGAGATGAGAGGAGCAGAGGGGAGGAAGGAGGAGCTGTTGTCATGACATGCACCTCCTCGTTTCCTCCTGCGTCATTCTGAAGAAGGTCCTGACAAACAGCATCTCACGTTTCAAACATTTCGGATAACGTCCACGTGTACTCTGTGTACTCTGTCACTAGTATGAAGTAGTACAAGTACACAGCACACACAACCTGACCTGCAGTACTGAAATCACACCGTCAGACAATAACACTGATATTAAAGATGAGCAACGCTTCATGAAATGGAGTTTGTCTGACAGGACGTGTGGAGCATATGTCTGCACGCACGCACGCACGCACACACGCACGCTGCCTGACTTCCTGCCTCATCACCGCGGTAATAACTCTCCATTTCTTGCTCTATGGTACGATGAAGCACTCATTATCATCATCCTCATCCTCAGCCGTCCTGATCGTAGGCACAGTGACTCATCAGCACTCCTCCACTGCCGTGTCGCAGAGCGAGCCGCTCTGATTGGTCCAGAGGTGACACCTTCAGCGAGGAACGAGGGAACACGGCGATCCGTGATTCTCTCATCACAGAAGTCGGCGCTGAGTTCATCTCAGCCTCTCAGAGCTGAGCTCCGCTTCTCCGTCCAATCAACGGCTTCTGACTCGCTGTCCGCCGCCGCAGGTGAGCTTCCATCGAGAAGCAGTCAGTGAAGGCTGTGGTCACACACAGGCGGAGCCGCGCTGATGCCTCTTCATCATGCAGTGAAATTAATATTACAGCCAATGCCCAATGAGATCAGCTGACCAGGACACACCTGTGGTCCTCAGGTCGACGTGTCTCGGAGCAGCGTTTCCTGTCCGAGGTGAAACGCCGTGAATCATGTGACTGAAGTGTCGCAGGACGGTGAGGCCCAGGTGGAGTACAGCCGGAGGTGATTGACGGGGGTCTCAGCCAATCACAGTCATCCGCTGATGTAACTGTTTCTTCATGCTTCATTGTTTTGGCTCAAAGAAGTGACAAAGATCACTCTGTGTGTGTGTGTGTGTGTGTGTGTGTGTGTGTGTGTGTGTGTGTGTGTGTGTGTGTGTGTGTTGGAAGTGAAGCAGTCAGGTTATATAAGTGTTCAGGTGTTTATTAATCCAGTGGAAACTGAGAAGCTGAACAGATGATCAGAGTAAAGACTCCTGAGGTGTTACAGTGTGTGCGTGTGTGTGTGTGTGTGTGTGTGTGTGTGTGTGTGTGTGTGTTGCCCTGCAGAGTCATATCCTCATGGTGGGAATCATCCTTTATTAAACGCTCTAATCCTATTTTGACGACTCGGCAGAGTAAAACGATAGCAGGCCAGGAAATTAAACAGACGACACACAGCAGTGTGTGTGTGTGTGTGTGTGTGTGTGTGTGTGTGTGTGTGTGCAGGAATGTGTTGGCTGGCTTTTCAGCAGCAGGATGATGAATGAGATGAATGAACACAGTCTGTTTCGCAGGCCTCTCTCCGTCTCTGATCGGTTTGATATCTTTGCCCTTTTCAGCACGTCAGATTTTGATGCTGTTACTGTTACGGAGTAAATTTCGTCCTGATGGCGGCGCTGAAGGGAAGGTCAGAGGTCACTGAGGTCATCAGGAATCATTCTGTGGGGATCACGAAGAGTCACAGCAAATTTCATGGAAATCTGTCCACGTCTCACTGCTCCTAAGGGTCAAAGTCCGGAGCAAACGGGAGGACAGTCAGGACAGGTTTGTTACAGCAAACTGTGATGTTTGCAGACAGGAAGTGATGTCACTTCCTGCTGGACACAGCCTTGTTTCAGCTTTGCTGTTTCCAGCAGCAGCAGGAGACCAAAGCGGAGCTGAAAGGAGGCTGAATCCTGCTGGACGATGGCGTTTCAGCGCGGTCACTGTTTCATGAGCTGACCATCTGTCTGCTGTGTTCACGGCTGCTTCTTCTTGTTCTGCAGCTTTACAGATGGCGTCCGTCCAGCAGGGCGCCGAGGAGCAGCGACCCGCCGCCTGCTGACGAGCTCCAGTCTGACCAGCAGCCGTCAGTCTGGCTGCAGTTAAAAAACAAGGCAGTTTGCTGAGTGTTGAGGTTTTTGATGGCTGTTTTTTGCTCTCTCTCTCTCGGCTTCGCTACGAGGCGTCTCTGAGTGAAGGTTACACCGTTTGTGACCTTCGGTGTTTCATCCGTCAGCAGATGACGTGGTGCCAGCCTCCGTCTGCCCGCCTGTCTCTCCATCTTCATTCCAGGAGCGCAGAGTAAGTACGTTGTATATTTATTCGTCACGGTCGTCGATTTACTTCACACTTTCCTCCTTTTGCTTTATTTTATGATGATTCGTTCAGTCTGACTGCTGCGTCCGTTTCTGCCGGACAGGACGTGCCCTTTAATCCTCGGACAGAAGTATGAATGTGCGTCCTTCAGACTCTGGTCAGACTCTTGCTGAAGAACTTGCTCGTGTTGGTCACGAGCAGGTCAGACGCTCCACAGGGTACCTTAAAACCTGCGGTAACTGATTTTTGGCCAGACATTAAACACATCACCAGCTTTGAGCTGACGTGTTGAACTTGTTTGTTTCTCATCCAGCAGATCAGCCTGATAATGGACATGGACTCTGTTTGTGTCCCCTGATGGACGTCCGTCCAGTCTTGTCTCTCTTTTAGCTCTGGTTCTGGTCTCCTCCAGCTCCTGAGGGACATATCTGCTCTTTAGCTGCTAAATGCTAAATGTCCACCAGCTGCTGTCTGACTGTCTGTCTGCTGTTTGCTGCTCAGCAGGAAGTGAACTGAGGCTTTTTACAGCTTTTATTGTGAAGTGACGCACTGAGAGCAAAGCTGAACCGAGAAGTTTGTGTCGGACAGATAAACGATGAGCTGAACGTCACGATGAAGCTCAGGAACAAAAACATGAGCAAAGCAAATGAAATGGATCATCAGCATTAAAGAGCCTGTGTTTGCACACCTGCCCTAAATCCATCTGCACAGGAAGACAGTTCAGGTTAATCAGACTCACTGTGGGAAATAAATCAGAAACCCACAGAAAAGCTCATAACAGTATTTATTTAGCTTTCAGCTCACTGTCGTCGTCGTCTTCTTCTTCTTCTTCTTCGTCGTCTTCTTCTTCTTCTGTTTTATTAGTGTGGGAGCAGCTGTAAACTCTGATGTTTATGACATTCACAATATAGACTCGCTCCAAAACACAAACTGTAAATCGTTCTGTTTGTTACAGACGAACACACCAGCAGCCTTGACACAACTACACACACACACACACACACACACACACACTGAGGCGAGGGTCAGGCTGGTCGTTATCAGTCCTGTTGAGTCTTGAGTGTCGCTGTGGAGGACAGAACAGGGCCGGAGGATATCACCGCCACTGATAGAGGGAGTGTGTGTGTGTGTGTATGTGTGTGTGTGTGTGTGTGTGTGTGTGCGCGTGTGCGCGTGTGTGCGTGTGTGTGTGTGTGTCAGACCTTGACAGCAGAGACTCTTCGGCGTCACTTGTAGCTTTCCTTAAAGCTACATTTTACTCTCAGAAACTGGTTTGTATCAGTGTTTTATTTCTGCAGCTGCGGCGCTCAAATCATCCAGAAATGATGTTTGAGACGCAGCAGTGAGTCTGTCTGTCCACAGTCCACAGACTGTCTGTCCACTCACATACAGGGATGTTTTACTGTAGGGACAGCTGGACGGGGGGGGGGGGGGCTGGGAGATGAGTTTTCAATTCGCGGGGAGTGAAAGCAGTAAATACAGAGACAGGACAGCAGGTCCCTCTGGACCATGAGAGGAAACGTGTTCAGCCGGACGGGAACTGGCCCATCCAGTCTGGAACCTGCACGTCAGGAACCGGAGAACACGGAACCAGCCCGGAACGATCAGTCCAAACAGTCCTCAGAACAACGCTCCTGGTGATTCTCAGTTTGTCCTCAGGGTGGCGCCAGAGGAAAGGGTTTCCAGAGGGTTCATCCTCTGTGAGTCACGATGATGAAGAGTGAACGCAGCTGGCAGGTGATCAGCGTCATCATCACATTAACGAACTATCACTTTTCATCTGTTGTTTATGAGACTAATCATTTCTCGATTTGCTCCAACATGACGATAATTAGACTTCAGATCTAAGTCCTCTGTGATAAATGAAGCCTCGCTCAGTCAACGTGTCGACGGATGAACTCAGAGGGAAACACGAGCCGGCGTGGTCGGCGGACTCTCCAGCCGATCGCCTCCTGCTGGTTTCGGCTGGAACTCTTCAGTCCTGTGATGTGGATCAGCTGGAGATGGCTGCCTGCTGTCAGACTGAACCACGCTGAACCGGCTGATGACTAACGCGTCCTTAACCCTGAACCTCTGTGGGCGAGTCGCTCACCGCCTGCGCTCATCCTGCTGTGGGTATATTTGTCTTTTTGCTTGTTTCGCTGTAATGATGGTGACTAATCTAACGTGCGCGACCTTCCAGCGCTGAGCTAGCCAGCCTGGTAATTAGCCAATTAGGACGTTATTATCGCTCACGATGCCTCACCAGCAGAAGGTTTCCTTGTCGGCTCTGCAGCGTGCATCACTGAGAGGAAGAGGAGGATGTTTTGTGTACAGGAAGGTCTTCCTGTAGAACTTTTCATGTGCTGACTGACTCACAGGGAAAGGTTCAAGTCAGTCTGGAGACGCGTTGCTGACAGCACCCTCTCGTCGTCTTCACAAAGCCATTACACGTTAGCATGCCGGGTTTAGCGTCCCTCTCGCGTACAGCTAACCCACTTCAAGAAAGACTCACCTGAAGCAGCTTTTTACATTACGTTAGATGTTCTCCATGTTTTCTGGGCAAGAACAGACAAACGTAGCATCAACACAGCACAACCTTAGCATTGTACGTTCCTGCAAACCACAGAGAAGATACATTTGTACTTTTCATGTGTGTTAAAGTGGAGGACTCACGTTTATCTGAGCTGAGTTTATCATCAGGATGGGACGGTGGTGGCATGAACAGGATGTTTTCCTCTTTTCTAAACCCTCACCAAGTGATCTTTGCACAGTCACAACATGAAACTGAAGTTAAAGAAAGGTGAAATCACAGCGCCAACATTTATTCTGGCTGAAAACATGTTTCACCCTTTAGGAGGAAATCCACTGAAAGCTGGTGCATCTTCAGCTCTGAAATCATCAGTGAATGAACTTTAAATGTGTAATAATGTTAAATTAATGATGAACTTTCAAACATGAGTCCAGCAGCAGCGACACTGCGACGCAGCAAACGCTGCCATCATGGATCCAGTGAACGAATCCCTTTAACTTACATTAAGTTTACAACTGTACATTTCTTTGCTCTTATTCCACTTCCCAGACTTTGGAAGGTTCAGTACAACCTTCTCACATGGATTTCTTCATTGACTTTTATTCGTAGCTGGTATGAAAGGCCGTGGCTGCTGTTTGTCTGTGTGGATGATAATAATTCGACTGTTTTCAGATCAAAGGCTGCAAAGCGAGCAGACAAACACTTGAAGTGGGAATAAAAGACATGACGGCTGATCTTACTGAGAGTCTGATTCATCTGTGAGGTTTCCTTCGGTCACCCTGCAGAGAGACACCCTCAGTCTTCGTGCTGGACTCTCTGTAACTTTGTCCACAGTCTGTCTCTGACCTCTGCTCTCTCTGTTACTTTGTCTGAGATTGACGTAAACTTGTGACGGTTTTCAGAGACTTCCTGGAAACACTGTGGGTCTGTATCAGCAGAGCGAACACAACATTACTTTGTATAAGTGAGGACTGACACAGGACTGAAGGTCTGAGCTGTGGGACAGACAGAGACACCCTGCTCCGTTCAGATGACTGAAATACAAGTTCCGTTCATTTCATATCATCACCGTCAGGTTGAAGATGGATCCTCCCTTCCAGGCTGACACTGATAAATAAAGATGCAAAACCAACAATCGGAGCAAAAATAAAAAGATATGAGAATTATTATGATGAACTCGTGACGCCGGCCATGATCGTCTTCTTAAAGACAGACTGAGTGAAGCAGCGCGTTGAGCAGAAAACTCTGGACTGTAACAGAGACATGAAGGAACAGCTTCAGCTCGTTTTACTGCATGTCGTCCTGAAAGCTCACAAAGAGGAGAGCGGAAACGAGAATCAGATGAAAGCTGAGGGATGACGGACCGTGAGCGAGGTCGGCGCTCTGAGCCGATAATAACGTGTTACAGGAGGCTGATGGGAAACAAATGGCATCAAGCTGCGGCTCAGACTGAGCTGCTTCAGAAGGACTGAAGGTCTGTGGTCGGACTGTGTCCAGTCGGTCTGTCTCACAAAACAGCTCAGCAGCACTGAAGAAGACAAGAGCTGAGAAACATCTGTCCTGTGGTGTCGAGGTCAGGGTCAGGGTCAGGGTCAGGGTCAGGGTCAGGGTCTACCCCTGACCGTCAGAGGGGAAGACTGCAGAGCAAAGACAGGATTCACTCTGCAGTACAAAACACAATCCATCAACTCAGCTCCATCAGCAGCTCAGTGTTTCTGCATTGAAACCAGACAATAACCTCCACCTTCAACACATCCCCTACCTTTCACAGCTGGCAGCAGGGAGGTCAGAGGTCAGCATGTCGCCTCAGATGGGTTCCTGGATCTCTGGATCTCTGCTGGGTTCTGTTCTGTTTGTGTGGGTTCCCTCCACCTTCAAACACAGAGGTGCTGGGTTTATCCTGATGAAGGCTCTGGCTTGTAGTCGGTGTCTGAGCGTCGCTCACTGGCTGCTCATAGAAGTTAGGATGGATTAAATGCACACAATGAATTTCAGCAGAAACTTCATTTCTGAAAAGACGGAGCAGATGGGAGACGGCTCTGTGGTGAACACCGGAGAGCTTCTCGGTCAGTTTGCTTGGTTCTGGTCGACGCCGGATGGTTCCACAGAGTTTCTCATGCACACGAAATGAGTGATTAATGGTTTGGGTCTCGTTGTGATGAGGCCACCAGACGGTTTCTGGTTCATTTGTCAGTGTGACTCAGTGGAAATACTACTCTGTAAACTATAAACTAAACCCTACAGAGATAAGAAGTCACAGCAGCCGTCTAATTACCGGCTCAGCCGAGCGTTTAAGCACAGAGTGTGTTTTCCATGAGAGACAGTAAATCAGTTTGAGGTTTGGAGGTCGCGGCCGATTCAGGGCCAAACCGCCGACCTCAGATACAATCCTGCTGACCTGAGACGGCGTTCCTGCCGCTCTCTATGGCTTTCTGCGGTTCCAGAGAAACTCGGGCTAACCCCATTTACATTTTCTGCCATGATTAAAATAGCTTCAGAGGATATCCAGCCGCGACATAAAGCTCCTCACAGACATTCTTCAGCTGCCTGCTGACTAAATAAGTGTTCGACGGCCGTAACGAAGCAAGAAGCAAATGAAAAATGACTGAATGAATTAAAGATTTTGGCTCAAACTGTCCTGTTGCACCACAGTTTTTGAGTTTTAAACATGAGTGATGAGAAGTTTGTGATTTTTGTGGACATAACGTCAGTGTCAGGCTGCACATACGACACACACACACACACACAAACACACATGCACGCACACTCAGAGTGTGTGTGTGCAGTATCACATGAATGCAGTTTTCTGCTCTGTGGCCATTATGTTATTAAGCTCTTACAGGCTAAACATAAACCTGTTTTCACATTGGCCTGCAGGCTGATGTGTGAGCGCTGAGTCATCACGGTCACAAGGTGTAGCTCACCTTATCGGCGGCCTGTCACCATGTTGACCATCTAACTACACTAAAACTTCAAGGCAGCTTCCTGTCAGTGTCAGACACGTCTCAACACACACACACACACAATGTCTGCAGGAGTTCTAAACATAATAAAATTCGAGTCTTGCGCCACATCAGTCCAGCCGACCTGACTGAGTCCAGCCCGGACACCATACATTTTGTTTGAACCAGCTTTGGTATTTGGACAGTCAGGCCAACAGCTTCCTCTTACCTTCAGTCTTTATGCTGAGCAGTTGGGAAATCACTTTAAAAAGGTCATTTATTTCACATTACTAGCTACTGTCCTGTGCAAGCATTACTGTCTGCGTGGAGTAACATGTTTCTGATTACACGGCTTTTGTGCTACTTTCACCGAAGTGTCTGCAGAAATGTGTGTTGGTTTGTGTTGGCTATTGTTATTTTTGTGCTGCTTTATAGTTTCAACCATCAGTGTTTTCGAGTTCTTGTCCTGAATTGAATGATATTAAAGGGCTGACGTCGCTGTTAGCTGCTGAACGCTTCATAGCTAACGCTAACATGTTGTCAGCAACTGGATATACTACTTCATTACCAGGGAAAGGTTATTAGCCATATTACTGTAATGCATTACAGAAATAATGCAAAAGTAATGTGCTATCCAGCACTGATGCTAAGCTAGGCTAACTACGCCTTGACTCCAGCTCACTTCAGACACAGACGTGAGATTGATGTGAAGTTTCTCATCTTGCTGCTGGAAATGAAGTGAATTAGCTGAAATATGTTTCTGTTTGAATACGCAGAGCTGAGTTTTTAACCTTGAACCTTGAAGGGTTGTTAATCAGTCTTGGATTTTATCATCTTATCTGGTGAAGAAAGAGAGCCTGAAGACGCTCGGACGTCTGGTCTCCGTCGTTCCGTCCATGCAGGACCGTCAGATTCCCGTTTGCTGGACGTCTTTGGGGAGATGGCCGCCGTCACGCCCTCTGTGCTGTAAGCTAACTCTCACTGAGCTGCTATCGCTCGGGGAAATGCAGTAATTTGTGATAATTGCCTTCAGTGTTTTTATTCCCGTGCAAATCGTCCATGTCTGTAATTTGTCAAGAAAAACTTCCGCGTTAAATTAGCCAGCGTGCTTTCTTTAGCCTGATCTGATCGCTCAGTCCAGGGTCCTGTGAGGCTCCTCGGGAGGTTTCTTATCGACAGGAAAGCGTTTTAACTGCACAGCTGTGCGTTTTAAGAGACTCTGTGACTTCATATAAAGTCAAACAGGCGAGATCATTTACTCGTTTAGATCTTTATCTTTCCTGTGCTCCATTTTGTTGATGCGACGTGCAGGATCTGACGAGCCGGCGAGAACCTTAAGGTGTTCACGGAACAAAGGATTCTGGACGTCTTTCCTGAAAGTTACAGTCAGTTATTCTGGAATATTTCAAAGCTGCTTCTGGACGTCGTCTCTGCAGAGAGCTCGAGTATGCTGCTAAAGGGACGACTGTCCTCAGAGTGGACAGAACACCGGCAGGGACGTTCAGACTATCTGGAAAATATGTGATGAATTATTACAAGTGTTAATGTTAATTTTTCATCCTTCATTTCTGGTTTGGACGTGAATCCGATGACACAATCCAGAAGCACTTCTAACTGGGCTTTAACAGCCGTCAGTTCAGCCTTTCATAATGAATGATTTGATGTTCTTCTCAAAATGCTGTGATGAAGTGTGCAGTGAACCGAATCAGATATGAAACCTTCAGTCGGTCTGACAGCTGCAGGTCCGGTCAGCAGGAGGAAACTGTGTGTTTGTCAGTGCAGAACAGCCCGATAATAACACACCGAGACGATTAAACATTCAGCTCAGCACACTCATCTTTGTCATATTCCACTGGTTTAACTGGCAGCGTGTTTTATCAGCTGTAGTTCATGAACATGAAGTAAAATATGTCCGTTTCTGGTTGAAATGACAGTCAGATAACATCGTGTCACGTTTTGCAGACTCAAGCGTATCCTTTAAATGTGAAACGTATTCTCTGCTCGTGACGTGAACTCTGTCACGGACGGCGTCTTTTCCAAACACACGTCACCTCCTGAACCAGCGAGGCATCATTCGACCACATCGGCTGCTGTGCTGGCAGGGAAACACCCCGCTGTGGTCGGCTGCGGCCTTTGATCTGCGCAGACACTCACACATTTCCACTGCCATACTTCTGAGGACCGGAATCTCCACGAAGCTTTCTGCAGCTCCAGCTTCAGCCCAGACGGTCGGCTTCATGCCCACACTCTGAGAGCTTCCTGAAGAAGTGATGGTGGGTAAAACTCCTCACAGCGCTGATCTGAAGCATCAACGTGGTCCTCGCAAAGATAGAAGAGCAAAGAACGGCTGATCTTTTGATGTTCCGCTGCCGAGCAGGGCGGTGTCATCTGCAAGCCATTTCACTGTCCTCCTGTCATTAAGAGCGACGTCTATTTATACTGCAGACACACACGCAGCGACGCTGAGGCACACAGGAAGTTTAATAATTTCAGAGTTCATGAATGTTTCTGAAACAACATTCTGGTCGTTTATCAGCCTATTGATGAAGCGTCCCTGTGTTCAGTCCACAACCACCTCCGATACAGCCATCATGTTCCAAACGCTACGACTCGTCCACCTCATCCGTGTTGATATGAGAGCCAAAGGAGACAATTAAACTCTTCATCATCGCAGTTTGGATCAAAGCAGTTCATCCAACATGGACCCAGAGAACAAAGTGAAGTATCCTGATCATGTCTTGTGTGTGCTTGCTCCACCTGCTGCCAGGTGTCCAGTTTCCCTCCATCAAACCTGAATATCTGCAGGATTCGTGAGTACTGATTTCATTGTACAGCTCATGTAAACAGGTGAAGCAGCTGTTCCAGTTTCTGGCCTCCACCCTCCTCAGCCACCGGTCAGGCCATTTAAAGTGACGTGACGTGACGTGACGTGACGTGACGTGACGTGACGTGACGTGACGTGACGTGACGTGACGTGACGTGACGTGACGTGACGTGACGTGCACCTCAAAAGCTTCAGAAAACACAGGCAGCCCTCAGACTGAGCTGCTGCTGCTGCTGCTGCATAAACTGTCGTATTTGAGTGTGCTGGCATTTCTTCTTTGCTGACATGAAAGCAAAAGTTCACACACATGACACACACACCAAACTGGTCGTCAAAGTCTTTGCATGTAAACTGCAGGAAAAAAAAAATGTGTGTGTTCTCTTCATGTGTGCCACGTCCTTAAATGACATGAGAACATAAGACATGATCATGACAGGACGAGTCTCCAAAACCAGATGAGAGCAGCAGATACCAGACCAAAGACAAGCCAAACCGCACGCACGCACACGCACACACACACACACACACACACACACACACACACACGCACTTTCTTTCCCTTCATTCTCAAAATAAATGTCGTTTTGTTCATGTCTCCTCACAACAGCACACACACTAACCTCAATCCATTACCTCATCAACACAAATCGACTTCTGCTCACGACACGCCACACACTCGCACACACACACACACACACACACACACACACACACACACAGTGTTGTGCTGCTGTTTGCTGGGGTTTCCTGGTTTGCCCTCGTAGTCAAAACCACAACACACGTCCTTTAAAAGCAGCCAGGACTCAGAGGCAGCTTGTGATTGGATGGTGCTGTCCTGCTCTGGCTGTGAGTCGTTAGCAGATCGTCCTGTGGAAAACGATGGTGAATGACTTCACGTTGGATCTCACAGGGCGACGCCACTGCAGAGCTGTTCATGCTCTCCAGTGCACGCATCGGCCAACTGGAAGAAACATTACATACGAGTGTATTTCAGAGGGATGTTGTTCTGTTTCCAGCTGTTTGTCCATCAACAGGATACAGTTCAAATAGGACGTGTTAGTAGAATGTTTCCATGTTAGCATACGATGACCAGGCGTCCCAGTTCAACTGGGATGTTCCAGTTTGAAGCTGGTGTCCTGACAATGTCTGTAAAACGGAAATGCAATTCAAAAAGCAATGTGGTTACCGTCAACATGTTTAGGTGAGCTGGTTAGCTAACATTTATGTTATCAGCTAGCTAACACACCCACACCAAATGCTAGCTAAGAAGCTGACACTCGCTAGCATATCAGGCGTTTTGGAAATATTTATTAGTTCAGCTACAAAATGTAAAACATTACCAAACAGTACAGATGTTGAATTCTAAACCACTGTTTGTTATCATGCAGCTACCATTAGCAGTTAGCATCAGAACGAACCAGTCAGACTGATGTTACCTGTCCTAAAAAGCAGTCTGACATTCTGAGCTTTCAGTGGACGTTGTGTCTGCCTGACTTTGTTGACAGATTTTGTTTATTTGGCCACTTTTCCTTGATATTTGTGCTTCTACCAAGTCGACTTTGTAGTTAAAAGGTTTCTCTTTCGGCTGTTTTACTTGTTTTGATTGTTGATGTTGAATAAGGAGTCTGGACAGGGTGTTTTATTTTGAAAATTTAACCAGATTTTCTACACTGTTCCTGTGTGTGACTTCCTGTCTGGCTTCATCTGTCTTCACATAGCAGAGCTGAGAGACGCTTCTGAAACAGAGACGCAATGCGCCCGCTGGAATCGTGCACGTTCTCCAAAATGGCAGCAATCAGCTGCATCGACTGTGTCACAGACGGACGTTAACGAGCCCGGAGGAGTTTAAGGGTCAGCGAAGAATCTTTTTGTAGCAGTAACTGCAGAGACTTGACATTGTTACTATGTTCATATTAGTGGATTTTGTTACTCTTATTGTGATTTGTCTTCTCTTCGGTAGAGAAGTTTTCAGTTCTGATTGGTCAGTTTCTGTAAGTCATGCTGAAAGTAGAAATATGTGTATCATGGAGTCAACTCTGGATTGGCCAAAGTTGTTTTGGCTTAATGACAGAAGTAAACGCTTTTTGTCTTCCTTCTTCTTCTCATACGTGTTTAATTCCGAGCTTATTGTTTTCTCACAGTGCAGTACTCGATTTCTGCCACTAGAGGTCTCTCAACCAAAACAGGTAAAACAAAAGTAGTAGTGTGACGAGGCTGTGAAGTATTGTGGGAGGTTTTGTCGTTTAGTCGCGTTCAGCGCTTCCTTCCTCACTTGGTGACGTGATACCTGGTGTTTCCGGTGTCACCGCCGGAGACGGCCAAATGAAACGCACCGTCGCCGTGAATGAATTACAGATTCTTTGGGTTTGAACTTGAAGTATTTGGGATGCAAGTAAACAACAACATATCTGACATAGTTCTAGTCGCTTTTAGACGCGTCGATGTGGAAATGTGTCACGTTTCAATGCATCCAGTCATTCAGAGCACTGAATGACTTCTTGGTAACTTCATCTCTAATATGTTGGTCCACTTCTGATACAGCGTAGCTACAGTTCTACCTTCTTACGTGCGTCATGCTCGTGGAACCTTAAAAGTTCCTTAAACGTGACTCACCTGCTGCAGGTGTTTAGTGCGGGAACTCAAGGAAAAGGTCAAACCTGAAAGCTCTCACTCATTTGAATGCCATTAATCATCTTTCCAGCGTGTTGAAGAACTTATACTTTTCGCTCGGCGCGTCACCTGTTAGCGGTTTGAGGCGGGGAGGGAAACGCCAGCCGACCTCTCCCCCTCTCGCCTCGTGTGTCACAGCTTTAATAGAGGCTGCGTTTTTCCCTCGGCGTGAAGAAATGAATTCCTGCTGCGCCTCCTCCTCGCTGGCTGGAGACGCTCCAGACGCTTCGTCCCAGACCCGAACGCTCATTGTTGGTTTTTGCAATCATGTTTTTAATATGCGAGTTTAACGAGGCAGGATTTATATCATTATGAATGTCAGCGTGACCCAGAGGCAAAAACCTACGAGGAGCTTTACAACCTGATGACAAATCACTGCACCACTCTGACTGTTAGCGCTTCAAAACAAACGTTCTCAGAAGAACCTGAAGTTACCGTTAATCTGCTGAATGAAGAGAACAGAAGGACAGTTGAGATGAAATGAAGGGTTTTGGTTTAAAGTCAGGAATGTGCTGAAGAAGGAGATTTAAAGGACCAAAGACTCGTTTCCTTCGTGTACATCCTTTAAACTTTAATGGTGAAGCAGAAAACAAAAACAAAATGAGAACATAAAATAAATTAGATTAGAAAAATGCCACAAGCACATTTGATTTGTACAACAAAGCAATGCAACATACTGGAATCTTGATTTCCATATATACAGAATAAAAAATAGACTTTTTATTCTTTGTCCACTTGGTTCAGTGTCAGTATTTTTTGTCTCGATAAAAAGAACGAAGTCTGAACAAATACAACCACTTCTTTTCTTCCTTTTTTTAGGCTTTTTTCTGCACTGACATTTCGTTTGTGTCCATGTTCACACAGGATGGACAATGAGATTGTCCCTAAAAGTCCAGAAGATGAGCGTCCGTCCACTATCCTCAGAAACAATAACACCAAAGAGGAAAAGAAAAAGATGTGACTTCATTAAAACAAGGACCAATACTTCAAAACTTTTGGTGAACAAGTCGACAAACACTGATATAAACACGTACGACACAGAAACGACCAACTCTGTTTGGACGTTTGTCTTCTCGACTGTGGATTGTCTTTTTCAGTTTATGAAGAGAAGCATTGTGGGAAATGGAGTTCTTGATGTGCAGGTACAGACGAAAAGGAAGGGGCAATAAAAACATCACAATTTAAGAAAAAAAGAAAAAACAGGAATTTTATTCCAAAAACTAAAACGAATCTGAAACAAACTTTATGAAGCATCAATAAAACATCAGCCAACCGTCTTCATGACACCAAGTTCAACCTCCAAGCTGCTGGTCGACAGATTTCAGATGACGATCTGTGACTTTTCTGTATTTATTCTCATGTAATGGACACAAATCAGCGTTTTCAGCATCGCTCAATGTAACTTTAAGAGTTTTCTCTCCGTCAAACAAGTGCACAAACTGGACTCTTTGGTGTTCTAAAGCGAACTAAAACTGGACGTTTACTCCAGAACAGAAACGTCCATCTTTTCCTCTCGACGTGAGCGCTCAGATGTCGTGGATCATCTCGTGTTCTACTGTGAATTCTGGGAAAAAAAATGTCGCCCTCTTTGCCTCTGGTGAAAACTGTTGAACCACTACAAAGAGAAACACTTCAACCACTTTCTTCACTTCCACCAAAAATCCAGTTCTGAGCGTCGCAGCACGTGTTCATTCACAGAGATCATCACAATGTTCATTCAGTTCAGTTCAAACCTCGATTTAAAGGGAAGTGAAGGACGTTTCTCCTCGTCGTGTAGAGCGATGATTCAGAGACAAAGATCGAGCCGCTGCTTTAAAGGCTTTGTTCTTGTGCTTTAAATCTGTTTTTGTTCTTTTTGCTGTGATTCTTGGAGGTTAGCGGGTTTAGCGGTTGGCTAGCTGAAAGGACATAAGATGGCCGCCGCTGATGTTTATACATTTATTCCAGAAAAGTCCATTTTGAATTTTCATTACGAGCCAAATCTACATTTTTCTTATTCTAGGTGCTTTTTGCTCTCCACTTCAACTGAAGTCCTCGTAGCATTCGACAGACGGGAAGTTCCCGATGCAGCATGGGGGCAGTTTCTTACTGCTGCCTTTGAGTTCATTAGCGCTCTGGGAATCATTCGTGGCATTAACGCAGTGCACTACGCCTTCGTTTTTTATTTGTTCAAACATTTAACTTGAAACTTTCCATCTATAGTTGCTATTGTTCGGTGCTAACTGACAGGCTAGCATTGCTACATATCACAAATCAGCACAAGTTTCTTAACCTGCAGTTCCTTCACAGGCCACCAGGTGTCACAAACTGCATCGAATGAATGGGCAAACCGCCATCTTCTCTCAAGAAATACTGAATAAATCCTTACTTTCTTCATGATCTTTAGCTCTCAGTATCTTCTAACGTGAGCTTTGGTGGAGGTTTCCGAAATGTTTTCATTCAAAGGTTTTAAGCAGGGCTGTAGCGTCCACGTGGAAACACACACGCGGTGGCTGACTTTACACTTTTACATCAGAATCTGAACACTTTCATGGCAGCAAAAATAAATAAAAGGTAGGCAGTGTGTCTGCTAATCAGATTTTTATTTCTGGCAGTTTGGGAACACTTAGACCTTCATGTTGGACATAAAATGTGCATCACAATGTAATAAAACAGTTTACACATTTAAGACAAACATGAAAATCCAAATAGTGGAGTTTTAGACTGAGACTTCAGCGTGTCAGTGGCTGTGGTGTGCACCTACTCCGTTTCCTAGCTACAGCCCGAATACTTCAAAATAAAGGCATGTAGAGTGTGTTAGTTTGACTGACGGATGGCTCGGCCTATCGCGCTCAGCCGTGGTGTCCACCTGCTTTGGGATATTCTGGCAGTAAACCCAAAATTCTTCACATCCTTCAGAACCCTACAGGTGGCGCAGCGCGTGTTTTCTGAGCGACGAGGGATGACGATGCAGCTACGCCCGTCTTATCGTGGGGGTCGAACCCGAGAAGTCACCCTGAACCAGGCGGCTGTCCGGCCGGCCCGTCCCCTCTGAGGGGCTCTTCATTCTGACTAATCTGAGCACAAGTGTCGCTATAGTGCAAAAAATGAAAACGCTTGTAACAGTTCTTTAAAAAAAACACATAATAACACAAATGCAGCCAAACAAAATATTATTAACAACAATAACAATAATATTATTAATATACTTACTGACAATAATAATTATAACGTCAACATGGTAACATAAAGAAGTGTTTGGTTCCAGCAGCTGGGCCAACTTGTTTCTTTCAAGTATCTCTCAACACACACACACACACGCACACACACGCACACACACATCTTTATACGTCCAAAACATGATACAAAAGAGTCTTCTTCTTTCTTCCTCGTTCATTTTGAAAAAGTAAACAGTTGGGAAACAAAAAACGACAAAGTAAAATACAATAAGATCATTATACGTGAAACAAGTTGCATAGTTTTGAGATTTTTTTGTTAGTTAGTAGTTTTTCAGGCACCTCGTTGCTCCAGGATCGGACGGGTCGAGTGGTGCTTGAACGTCTCAGACACATAAATAAGCCTCGCTCTCTCCTCTCGTAACAAAAATATATTAGATATTCTTTTTTTTCTATCGTTTTTCTTCTTTTTTCTGAAAGTGCCGTCGAGACTCTTTCTGAGTTCTGCTGGATGAGGCCGGAGAGGAGTTTTACTCCAGAGAGCGACCCCGAGTGACGGAGGGATGGAGGGAGGAGCGGCCGGAGAACCAAGCGCAGTAGCTAGAAGTGACGGTGATCAGGAAGTCACCGCTTCATCTTTGTCTCCTCCCTCCACCTCCTCCCTGTAGCTCCCTCTCTCTGGGCTCCTCCCCGGTCCCCACCAGTCCAGTTTGTTCCGGACCGATCCGGTTCAGGTTTTGTGTTTACGAGCAGCCGCACTCCTCCACGATCATGTTCTGGATGTCCTTCTTGATGATCTTTTGCTCCTCGTTGTAGTAGAGCATGGACATGGCTCGTAGCCGAGTGGGCACGCAGCACGACCTCAGGTTCTGGAAGGGGCTGTAGCCCCTCATGCGGTAGTGGCTGATGACGGTGGAGTGGAAGGACAACGTGGACCCGGTGATGCTCGCCACGTGGGAGGGGCACTCCCCCTCGCAGTAGTTGGCATGGTAACCGGGCGGCGCGATTATCCAGTCGTTCCAGCCGATGTCTTTGAAGTTGACGTAGAACTGCCGTTTGCAGCACACACGGACCTTCCCGTCGCACTCCAGCCCGCGCTTTCTGCGCCGCCGCGATTCGCTGCCGTCTCCCTGTCGGACCACGGCCATGAGGAAGGGTCGGTGGGACTGCTCCCGCTGGTTGGCGCGCTGCGATGTCTCCGAGCCGGCCGAGACCAGGACGAGCGTCGCTCCGGCGTCGGCGCAGAGCGGACAGGACACCCTGAGGCTCAGCGTCGTGCTCTCGGCGCTCTCCAGCAGCGCCTGCACCGCCGCCGACACCGAGAAGGTGTGCCAGCCGCTACGACGGGTGTCCACAGTTTTCTCCACCAGGAGGACATCGTCCTGTGGCAAAGATGGACGTCCACCGGGAAGCCGGCGCTGCTGGAAGAGACGGATGGTGACTTTGGCCCGGCTGCGATTGGTCTTAGCCAAACGGAGGAAGAGCCAGACGTTGGCCTGCTCCACCAGAGAAAGATCACCTCCTTCTTTAGACAGGACGAAGTTCACCGTGCCCTGAGACTCACCTGAGACACAGACACAGAAAGACGGTTAGGACAACGTCCAACTCCTCATTATGACATCATACTAACAGTGCACAGTCACAAGACCCTGGCCTCTGATTGGCTGAACCTGATTGGCTATGGTGTGCCACAGTAAACTGCAGGTAAACATAGTTAAAGTACTGACGATTCAGGCTCTGGCAGCAGTTACCTAAGAGGTGTGTTAAACACACGTCAAACACACACACTTCAAACACACACACACTTCACACACACTTGAGCTGTGAGAGAAGACACAATCTGACTGTGGATTCCTTCTTTACTACATGTACAACAAGACCATGAACGCCTCGCTAATGCACTCAATCACTGAGTGAGTGAATGTGTGTGTGTGTGTGTGTGTGTGTGTGTGTGTGTGTGTCAAATCTTTACTGAACTGAATTCAATCTGACACACACACACTCAGACACACACTCACGATGAGTGTGGCCACATCTAAACTATGGAGCCATCTACACACACAGCACACACTTACTATGTTATCATCTCTAACATGACCTCCCACACACACACGCACACACACGCGCATACACACACACACACAGCTGATTGGACTCTTCCTGCTGACTCAGCAGCGGTGGTCGGAGGTTTTGGAGTCAGGCAGCGTTTAAAGCAGCTAATGGTTCCCACCAGGAGCTCTGCTGTCGCTGCTGAAGCCCAGAATGAGTGAATTTACAGCAGCGCGTCTGAAGAAGTGAATGAACCGTTTTCAGAACCTAATCTTTGGGTTCTGCTACCTCACAGTGAATCATGGGAAGGTTTCCACGCCGAAGGTCAGCAGGAGAGAAGCTGCGGCTGCTTGAAAAGAAAGTACAGAGTTTTATTTGGAAGGTAACGTGGTGTTTTTTTGGGTTTGGTGACAGCTGGTGGATGCTGATGGACGGACATTTTGACCCTGAGTTCAGCCTGTCAGGCAGCTTCTGCTCTCAGGTATCAGGTTATTCTCGCTGAGTTCAGGGCTGAAGTGAACAATTACTTTCATTCAATGTCAGAAAGAGATCCCTTCACAGTTCCCCGCAGATTTCTGTCCAAACAACAGTCCACAAGTGGAAGATATTGAGTTTTCAAGAGTATAAAGCAGAAAAGCATTAAACCCTCACCGCGGAGAGGCTGCTGTGTTTTTGTTTTTTGCTTAAATGACTCACCTACAACAGAGATTCATTTTCCACCAGCTGACTCATCAATTGATCAACCAGTCGTTTGAGCCCCGGTGGAGTTCATGTAGGAGGTTAGATTGGCTGAGGTCTGAACTGAAGACTAATAACAGTGACACAAACATGTTCAATAGCTGCTAATGCTCCGTCTTTAGTTTGGAGTCTAGACTGGGACTGGAGTGACTGGACTGTTTGTGAGGCCGGAGACGCTCTGGCACGTCCCACCAGTCGCTGTCTGCTGTCTTTGCACCATGAGGTCACTTCCTGTCCCTCGTTGCACAAATGAAAACAAGCCCGCTAGGACTCGCCAACGTCTCTGCAGTTTGAGATCAACGATGGCCTGTCACGTTTACGATCAACCTTTATTATCCCTGATTCTCCTGAACGCTCGCAGCTTCACCTTTCTTTGTTTCGGTTGCACCAGAAGTTCGAAGCTCTAGCAGACTCTGCAGGGACTGGCTGAATTTGTGTCCTCACTGTCCACAGTCGTACATTTCCCAGAACAAACTGTCTCACACACATGCACACACACACGTCCAGACCTGTACTTTACATTTCCTTGAAGCCTCCAGGCCAGACAGCGAGCTAATCACTGGTTTGAAGACCCAATTACCACCCGCCATCGTTGCATAACATCTTTGCATCACCTTTTCCTCCCTCTCTCTCTCTAATGTCTCTCGCTCGTGGGCGTCCATACAGAAAATCAAAGTCACGATTTGGGAGTTTATGAATGTCAGCAGCAGTGATGCTCTGTTAAACGGTGTGACTGGGCGGCCTGTCTCTCTGTGTGCGTGTGTGTGTGGAGGCGGTCGGCACTTTAGCAAGTCCATTAACGCCGTTTAACCGACAATTCGGAGGCGATTATCTCACTTACATCATCATCACTTCAGTGAGATTAAAAAATAAAAGCCCTGTTCATTCATTGTTTCTTAGAATAGTGTTTGTGATGTTGATTCAAGCTGCTGGAAGACGAAGAGTCTTTGTTTTAACTCCTGCAGCTTTGAAGACAAAGACAGGAACCAATCTGTCAGCGTGACGCTAATGATGCTGCTAACGTGGAGGATCGCTCCCATGACGTCCTGTTTTCTTCTTCACGTGCCTCATAGATCTTCTTCCTCTGAGCCGTAGAGCTCCACAACATGAACATCACATGTTCCTTCATGACCGTGAAGTTTGTTCTGACTCACGCCGTCCTGCTGCCACAAACACCCACTACAGCAACAAATGAGGATTCATCCGCTGCTCAAAATAGTTCCAACAAATGCTCTATTTCCTCCTGTTCGTCTGACAAGAACTGCAGCGAGCAGCTGTTTTGAAAATGAAACTATATATTTGTGAGGTGCTTTTAAAGATTTACATCTTCAGTCGGCCACAGACAGGAAGTGAGACAACGTTCAGAGACGAGCTAACGTGCTGCTAGCTTCACTCTAAAAAAATGAAAAATGTGGAATAACACCAGAACGATCCTTTCAAATCTACTTCCAGATAAACCAACAGGAACACTCCCAGCTTTCTGATTGGTCCAGCCTGCTGCTGTAGTCGCATCATGTGCTTGGACCACAGCACACTGATATCCTAAAGGCACGTTAGCAGCTGCAGCAGCGAGCGTCTTCTGGTAGAAGTCAGCTCCGTGTGTTGACGCAGAGCTGGTTATTATGGGCTGTAATGACAGACGCGCTGTGGACAGATGTCTGTTACATCTGTGTGATTTACAGTCAGCCTGCAGAAACGCAGAGAAACGGCCGAGCATTTCAGCCTGTTCATCTGTGTTAGACCCACGGAAGAAGTTACAGATGTTAATCTGTGACAGTGAACGCATCTTCTGCTCAAAGTAAAGCCTGTCTCACTGTAATTTCCCACTGAGGTTTTCTGACTGAGAAACTGATTGTTTGTGGCTGAATGCTTGATCCTCCTGCTGGACTGGATGCAACGTGTCAGATAAAGTGATTATTGTGCCATTTTCAGGTGGCACGAGCCCAGACTGACAGTTCAAAACCCAAAGACAAAGTATTCAAAGCTGTTTGAGAAACTGAAGCCTGCTCAGCGTTTGCTTGAAAGCCGGAGAGAGGAAAGGTCTCTGTGGTTGGTTCTCATAGTGAAACTGATGATGATGATGTGAAGCTTGTTCAGCCTCTACTGAATGTGTTAAAGTGTGTAAAAACTCAGCAGAGCCGGTAAGAAAACTCAAGTTCCAGCAGCTCACGTCCACTGCGAGACGAGAGCGTCTGCAGCTCCTCTGCTCACAGCTCGTCGCTCTCTGTAATCCCCCTCCATTTACTGAAGACTGAGCTTTACAAACCCATGTCTCAACAACTCATAAAACCTGATTTCTGGCCCCTGCCTGCTCTGTCCGACACACACACACACACACACACACACACACACACACACACACACAGGCTCAGTTTGTCAGGCAGTGTTTGGACAGCACAGCGGTGAGAGAGGAAATCTCCCCGTCAAACTTCAGGTCGCTGTTTTCCTCTTCCTTCACATCAGATCTCTGGTCTCATTAAAAACACGAATCAACGAGGTGGAGGTGGAGAAAGTCACAAAGCTGAGATCATGTCTGAGCCCAGTCTGCCCAAGACATTCAGACTAATCTGTATGACTCTGAAATCACTTTGAAGACTAAATGATGTCATCAAATACCCATTTTAGACCATCAAAAACCAAGTTTATGCCATGAAAACCCAGTTTAGACCATCACAGCCCAGTTTAGACCATCACTAACCATCTAAGCCCAGTTTAGACCATCACAGCCCAGTTTAGACCATCACTAACCATCTAAGCCCAGTTTAGACCATCACTAACCACCAAAACCCAGTTTAGACCATCAAAGCCCAGTTTAAACCATCACTAACCATCAAAGCCCAGTTTAAAGCATCACTAACCATCTAAGCCCAGTTTAAAGCATCACTAACCACCAAAACCCAGTTTAGACCATCACAGCCCAGTTTAAACCATCACTAACCCAGTTTAGAGCTCGACTCTGACGCAGAAACCAGGAATGATAAACATCATCATCATCATCATCATCATCATCATTGGCAGCAGCCTCCAGACACATTCTGGCCGTCCCATCAGCCCCTGGGGCGTATTATGACTTTGATTTGATTGATCAGACGCAGCCGAACGAAGCTAAACAACAGATCCTGCCAACATGTGACACAAACACTCATCGGTATGTTGTTGAAAGGACTCTTGGTTTATGATTAATCTTATTAAATCCTCTGTAATCCCCTTCACACGCACACACACACACACACACTCACACACACTCATGAGGTCATTTGAAATAGTTCGACGCAGCGCTAACATGCTAACATGCTAACATGGTGCCAGACCGATGATGCTTCCTCTGCAGGATCCTTTGGTCTGTTTCTGTCCTCCAGATAAAATCAGCTCAGACGTCTTCCACGTCCCACAACTCTGATCCCACTTCAGGCTCCACCTCCTCTGGCAGCCATGTTTTCAGACCAAAAACAAAAACACTGAATGCAGCCTTCTTTAGGCCTCAGTGTCCCACAATGCACTGCCTGACCATCATATGGTGCATTCAGGTGGTCCTCAACAACTCGTAAAGTACTTAACTGATCACAGGACCAGGTGCTATGCTGTGGAGGAGCACCTGAACACACCATCGTTTTTTGTTTTGTTTTGTTTTTTGTTTTTTTTGGGGGGGCGGGGGGGGCTCAACCTTCGTGGGAGTGGTCTGTGAGAGGAGGCGGAGCTTGAGTTAAGTTGACATCAGTGAGTGAACACACCCTCATCCTCTGTTCCCTGTGTTTACTGAGACCACGACAATGACCCACACACACACACACACACACACACACACACACACACACACACACACCCATCTGTCCAAACACACACTGTCCCTGTGTGTGTGTGTGTGTGTGTGTGTGTGTGTGTGTGTGTGTGTGTGTGTGTGTGTGTGTGCTCTCTATTGTCCATCATAATCCCTCCTTCAATGGATGAGCTACATTCAACAGGCTGAGCAAACCTCTGTGTGTGTGTGTGTGTGTGTGTGTAATTCAGCTGTTTGTGTAAGTGTGTATCTTTGTTTGTGTATTGGCTGAGTGTGTTTGTGTGTTTCCATGCTGGTAAGAGTTAAACCTTCTTCTTATGCTGCTGCTGCTGTTGTTGTTGTGTTCTTAATATTCGCAGCTTTTCTTTGACTTTGTCCTGAAGCAACAAATGTTCAAAGAGACAGAAAGACAGAGACACACAGAGACAGAAAGACAGAGACAGAGAGACAAAGACAGAGACAGAGACAGAGACAGAGAGAGCAGCTTCTGTTGGGAGTTCCAGTTTGCGCAGCTGTTTCTCCGTCTCTCGTCTTTCCCTCCACCTCTCCTCTCGTTCCCACACTCCAAACTGGAAAAAGCTCGTTCCTCTTCGCTGGGAGGTGAGCGAGAGGATGGGCGGGTGAGGAAGAGGAGGCACTTAGAGGAGCTGTAGGTACAGCGGGGTGTATCTGACAGATGGACGAGGACTTCCTGTCCAAACGTCTGCTAAATGGGAAGGCTAATGCAGCGCCGTGTGCTGTCTGTCCGTCAGGTTTACATTAAAGGGATCAGAGACGGCCTCCATCTTCCTGCTGCAGCGTTTACACTGTACAAAACCCTGAATCCAGTTTCACGTTGAAAACTCACTCAGTCTGCAGCCACGAGCGCTGAGCTGAAGGCTGACGTGCTCACAGTAACAGTGATGTTTAGCAGAGAAAATGTTTTTAAAGTGAAGCGGTTTAGTTGCGTTTTGACAGATGAGCTGCAGAATAAAATACAGACGTCTGGGATATTTTTTACAGTGTGGTGGTTTGCGCCGTCTTTGGTCCCTCTTCTGTCGTTCAGGTTTACATTCAGAGGGAACAGCGGGCTGGGTCACACCCCCCCCCCCCCCTCTTTACAGCTCGCACACACACACACACACACACACACACACACAGTGCAGAGTGTACCCTCCACGTTGCCTTGCAGGAGTTGAGATGTGCTGAAGGTGCTGGAGGCCCTCAGACCAGCAGGACTTAGTGAGGGTCCCTGTCACAGGATGCACCGATGTGCTCCGCTTCACGGCGAAACCTTTGGTCACACAGCTCCTTTGAAATCAGCTGAAAGTGCTCCGTGATGATGTAAACAATGACGTGTTGATGGAGTTGCGGTTAGACTTTGCGCGGGCGTGTTAAGCCCTCCGCTGGGACTGTCAGGCTCAGCCTCGCCTGCGTGGGACTGAAAGCTGCTGCAGAGTCGACGCCCTGCTCGGCCTTATTGGCACCACATGTGAGTCAGCGGGGCTGTGTTAGTAAACACACACAAGCGCGCGCACACACACACACACGCTGAGCAGCTCTAGATGTGAAACACAATCTGTGTAACGCTGTCAAACGACTGGTAGACAGAAGTGGAGGCATTAAAGCAGCCTCACCATCGGATGTCAAACTCTGTCATCGTCAGCTGGAGGACAGAGGAGGCCTCGTCCGGACCGACCACACACACCAGAACACACACGCTCTGAAAAGAGTCCTGCCTGCTGTGGTTCTGAAGAAGCTTTGGTCACTTTCAGAAAGAGGAAAATCATTTGGAGGAAGACAAGTGACAACCAGCACGATGAAGCTCCCACTGATGGATTCATCGATCAGCTGCTCAGCAGGACAGAAACGTCTCTGGGTTCTGGACTCTCGGTTGGACAAACTAAGCCTTTATCATGTTCAGGGTAACCAATCACAGCTGAGATCTGCGTTCAACGCAGGTCAGAGACACCTGCAGCCTGAAGGTCAACCGACCAATAAACAGGAAGTGAGACGGCGACGCTCCAGCAGCGCTTCCTGTGTCGACCGCCGTTTACGTGCTGCAGCTCCGCGTTCATGTCTGTCGGTCGTTGCTGCTGCTGACCAATAAAGTTTGTGTTGAGTTTGAAAAGCTTTGCATTGTCAACGCGCTGAAACGATCCTCGTGCTTCGCCTGTTAGCACCAAATTAAACCTCTCTGTCAAACTGAAGTTCTAGTAAATTCAGTGTTAAAGACAGAAACAAAAACAAAGGAGAGGCTGTGGGAAAGCAGCTGTCCAACATCAAACTGACTTCAGCTGCTCGTCGTCTGTCATGTTTTCATCTGTTTTTATTGTGTTTTCATTGTTTTAACAAAGTGATTTTATGGCCTGGTTTTCATTTTCAGACCTCGTCTACAAACCAGATTTCTCTCTCGGGACAATAAAGTTCTGAGCTAAACTGAAGCTGAAGTTCCAGCTTTAACTCCGTCCGTCTGTCTGTCTGTCTGTCCGTCTGGGTTCCCAGGCTGGTTTATTTATAATGAGACAGCAGATAGATTCACAGACGGACACGCTAACAGGAGCTGCATCTTCTCTGGACCTCTGACGTCCACTGGACAGGACACAAAGACAGACGGCCGGCGGCGAAGCTGACCCGTCTCAGTCCTGCTGTACCGTCTCTCAACGCGGCGCATCGAGACTTTCAAAGCTCCAAAGTTCTGGATCACAGCAACACTGACTTTAGTGAAAACATATGACGTGCATCAAAGTGTTCACCTGTAGCCACACCCACCAGTGATGTCACTGACCACACCTTCAGGACCCTTTCATGACCTGATCTATGATTTTACCGATAATCTAATCGGAAACATCTGTGATCAATATCAGCATCGACAGCCCTGATGTTCCTTCACATCGACATAAAACGTCCCGCAACAACACATTCACGCACACTGGGAGGCTACCAGTACAACCAGTTTCATACTGGGCCGGGGGGGAGAAGATTTGCTTCCAGTCTTGAGTCTGGAGGAGTCATTCAGGGACATTTACTAACGCTGACATGGTTTTCTTCTCTCTCTAATTCTGTCTCATCTTCCCTCTCTGTGTCTCTTTCCCACCGTTTCCTCCCCCATCACTCCCCCATCACTCCCCCTCTGTTTGAACTCGCCTGTATTTAGTGAAGCCACCACTCGCTGCCTTCCTGTCCTCCCTGATTCCTCCCAGAGGGACGCCACAGCGGGCGGCCGGCAGAGAGGAGGCAAACACTGTGATGTCTCACTCTGAGCATTTTTCAGGGCACCACAAACATTCTCTGAACACTGAAGACAGACAGGTGGACAGAGACAAACCTCAGCTTATGTTTGCACAAAGTAAACTAAGCAGACGTTCAGGTCAGAATCACTTAGAACCGCAGCCTTCATGCTTATTAGAACCCAGAAACACAGAGAACCTGCTCTTGATAACTTAAAACTGACCCATAAAGCAACTTTAAATGATCAATGAGTTATAAAACTCCTATAATGGTCACCTTGTTATTATGACAACTGAAGTCTGTTAGCAGTTAGCATCACCTTTAGCCTCAACTGTGAATCTCTGAATCTTCGACGCCTGTCGGTTTGTGTGTTAGCACTCGGCAGGTCGGGACACAATCTGTAGCTGTTTACTATTGAGTGATTCATCTCTCCAGACGTAGAGCATCTTTGGCGGCCGGTCACACATCAAATCGGAGCCAAACGATGCGGTTGGACGACGACGGCTAAAACGAGCTGACGGGGATTCAAACAGCATTTAGGACTGCAGGGACACGGCCGTAAACACGCTATAAACATGCTAAAGCCACGTCGCAGAAAAGTGACGGACGGGGAGGGAAAAGGTGGAGGAGAAGAGCGAGGGAAGAGGGAGGAGAAAGTGTGGAGAGAAGAAAAGCAGCAGGCAAAAGTTTGGAGGAGGAGGAGAAAAAGATGGAGAGGATGACGAGAATAAACAGAGAAAATGTCAAAGCCAAGAAACAAACGAGAAGAAGAAAAAGATGAAGCGAAAGCGGAGTGAAAAGAAGAGAAAAGAAAAGAGAAAAGGGAAGCGTGCTAATTATAGTTGATTTTCCCATCAGACGGAGGTTTCTGTCTTTCTTTGTCTTTCTATCAGCTGCTGAGATCCACCGTTTCCTCTCAGTTGTCAGCAGTCAGTGAACCGGCCCCGAGCTCGTTGCGGGGTCGCTAGTTTGAGTCCCCAGACAGACCCACCACCAGAATAGATCCAACAATGACCGGTTTATTCCGTCTGCCAGAGGAAGGAAGGGTAGATCGAGGTTAGAGCGAGCAGCGGCGAGGGACATGAAAGTGGATTGTGGAATGTCGCTAATGATGTGTTCAATTAAGTTCAATTAGCCTAATTGTCCTCTGTGTGTGGGGAGAGGCGGAGAGAAGAGGGGAAGATAAACAGGGACGGAGGAGAGGAATTTAAACAGAGCGGGCCGGCGCACAGAAAACGCCGGACAGATACATATTGTGTTGGAGATACTAAACGGAGGTTGACGCTCCGTCTCCGCCAAGAATCCACTCGTCCCTCAGCTCCCCTACTCACCATCTCCATCACCCAAAATAATTACCGAGGTCCCTGAATGCATCGGTTATTCCTAACAAAGCACAAGACCGGCTGGGTGCAAACTATTCTCATGGCGGGCTGCGTCACATCTCCGAAAAACAACAAGGTTCGATGAGCTGCTGTGAAAAGTGGCCTTCACTCTAAAAGAGCACCAACACTTGTGACCAGTGCGTTTTATCTTGACTTTTAGCCTCTTTTAGCTCATAGTTTTGGTTTCACGGCACATTAAGGCTAAAAATGAACTTCCCAGGACCGGCCAGGACCAGCCAGGACCAGCCAGGACCGGCCAGGACCAGCCAGGACCAGCCAGGACCGACCAGGACCAGCCAGGACCGGCCAGGACCAGCCAGGACCAACCAGGACCGACCAGGACCAGCCAGGACCAGTGACGTGACAGCAAACACCCAAAAAGCACATTTGTTTACGTTCACGCGAGACGCCCTCTAGTGGCTGGAGGTATACAAGCAAAGGAGGAAGTCAGGTGTCGCTACTATAGAGCGCCAAAGAGGGTCGACGTGGGCGGGTCAAGCAAACATGGGACACTGGAGACTGTGGCACATTTCCTACCAACAGCCGAGTCTTAGCCAGTCTTTGGGTTTCTGGAGGACTTTGGAGGAGAATCAGTCCAGATGTAAATGGACCTCTGAGTTTCTGACACCTTTACAAAGACTTGATCCTGATGAAGTTCTCCCCTCTAACATGGTTCTGAAATGCACGACGTGGGCTGGAACTGAGTTGAAGGGGACGTGATCTAAGAGGGTTCTGTAGTCTCTAGAGGTCTTGCTGGACACACCCCTGGATGACATCACACTGTTATCGTCCATTCATTTAAATGATTGAACATGAACCTGCGGAGGCTTTGGTAAATCTGATTGGCCGTTCCTGATGCCACACTCATCTTCAAACAGCATTAAATTCAGTGTTTTCCTGGAGAGGAAGCTGCTCCTGTCGGCCTGTCTGCACAGATCCAGTTCATAAAAACCTTTTCCATCTGCTGCTCCAGACTCTCGCCTACAGAAACTCAAACTGCATCAACAGAAAATCCAGAGGAGGAAGAAGACGTCACGGTCCCGCCCACACGGCCTGACTGACAGGTGAGCTGTTGGAAAGTGCAGCGCAGGGATTTCACGACCGTTAACACTCAGCGCCAGAGGAGGCTTTTAAATTTACTGCTGCATCCGACTGAGTGCAGAGCTGCTCAGTTCACATGCTGTGAGTCTGGCAGCGTCGCTCCCACAGTCTGTTCAACTCTCACCTTTTCCAGCTCGCACAGGTGAGCGTACACGTTTGAGCTCACGGAGCATAAATCACACACACGTCGCATTACTGCTCACCACACATCTTAAGGGAGATGTTCTACAGCCAATCAAACCCAGAAGACAAATCTAAACCACAACGGCTGAATGTCTTGGATTGAATTGTCAGCTGACCACTCAGGTCTCAGATCCCGGAGCATCAGCTGCACCTCCAGGTGATAAAAACTGATGAACCTGTTGGTCGTGATGGATTTTGTTTCCAGAGACATGAGCTGACACCAGCGGCTGCCTCAAAGGAAGGAGCTCAGCGGAGAACTTTGAGAGGATTTGGAAAATGAAGAGCAGGAACTGAGAATCTCTCAAAACTGTAGTTGATGGCTAAAACATAACAAGCAGAAATACCCAAAACTGGAGATACGAGGTTTTCACATTACAAAAGCAACAGTTCAACCACTTTGCCCACAGGAAACCTCACAAGTGCGAGTTTTGGGACTCCTCAGTGACCTGGTTTAAAGGCCAGTCGGACCTGTGGGGGTCAAAGGTGACGAGACAGAGGAAGACGACCGTGAACGCCTGACCTCAGCCTGCCGGAGTGCCGCTGAGCAAACCGGACTGAACCGGATCCTCCGAGTCCTGATGGCTTTGAGTCTGAAGCAGAACTTCTGTCTTTACTCTCCGTCCACGACTCGCTCACTGTCGCTACCGTCTGCTTTTAAATACACACACACATGCACACACACACACAGACACACGCACACACACAGACACACGCACACACGCACACACACACATGCAGTGACACACAAATCTCCTCCGACTTTAAGTAGATAATGAACTATTCTTTGAAACCAGCAGGAGGCGATTACGGAGGTTAGTGTGTGTGTGTGTGTGTGTGTGTGTGTGTGTCTGTGTGTGTGTGTGTGTGTGTGTGTGTGTTTGCCGGGTTTGGCTGACTGAGTACGCAGGTGGAATTAAGCAGGTGGACACACACACACACACACACACACACACACACACACACACTGACAGACCTGTCGTTTTCAACAAGCTGATTTCTAACACAGCTGCATTTTTGTCTTTCATGCACACACACACACACACACGCACGCACGCACGCACGCACGCACGCACGCACGCACGCACGCACACAACTATAACACATCCAAATATGTGCTTACATACTCTGAGTCATCTCTATGCACACACTCATGCACACACACACACAGTTAAGTGTTGGCCATTCCCTAACACCATTAACACACATAAAAATGCAGATTTCCACATTTACTGTCGAACTGCTGCCACTTGTTCACACACACACACACACACACACACACACACACACACACTCACACACACACACACACACACACACACACTGAACTGTACATATGCTTACACACCCAAAGTTATCTTGGTTACTGTCCACACACACAGTTCATGCACACACTTTGTCTTTTGTCTCACACATAAAGGTTTTCTACATCTCTATGCACACAAAATGATGCTTCACACACACACACACACACACACACACACACACACACACCGAGCAGCATGGACTCACCAGCCTCAGCGAAGGTGATGATCTCCGTCGTCTCCTGCGAGTCGCCACCGTCTCCGGCCTGAGCCGCCGCCGCGGTCGTCGCTCCTCCCCCTCCTCCTCGGCCTCCCCGCCCTCGCGCCTCCTCCTCCCCCTCGATCTGCACGCTGCCGTCCTCTGCCACTCGCCCCACGTGGAGCTTGCGCAGGGCGTTGAGGAGTGCGGCGCGGGGCACTGGCCGGGTGATGTTGGGCCGGGCTTGGAGGTGCAGCATGTTGAGGATGTGCCTCTTCACCGCCTCCACCACGTCCTGCTGAGCCGTCTCCTCCTCCTGGTCGTGTCCCACCATGTCGTCCGCCGCCACCGCGCCCCCTTCGTTTCTCCTCATCCTGGCCAGGGCGCAGGAGGGGCAGTGGGAGCCGGAGGCGGCGTCTGGCAGCGGCTGGTGGTGAGGATGAACGGTCAGAGAAAGCGGAGGAGGCTGGAGTCTGGACGCCGGGTCCGAGGACGAGCCGCAGCTCTGGACCAGGAGCAGGACGGTCCAGCTGAGCAGAGGTAAGACAGACATGCTGGCAGGAGTCGTCTGATTGGCTGCCGGGCTGGATTTGGTGATGCTGCTGGATGCAGATGCACAGAAGGAGCCAGAAAAGATGAAGAAAGTCAGGTTTGGCCAACAGTGTCTGAGCAAAAATTCAGTCCTGGATGAAGAAAGAAAAGTCTTCCTCCGTCCCTCCTTCCTCAGCCTCCTCTCTTTCTTATTGTCTTTGTCTTTCTTGTTCTCTCCTCAGAAGTTTGGAAGCTGCAAAGTTCAGCTCAGCTCACAGTCCACCTGCGAAAAACCGGAGGGAAAAAAGCTGCAAAGAAACGAGAGAGAGGAGGACAAAAAAGAGAAAAAAAACACAACGCCGAGAGAGAAAATGAGTAATCCTTATCTTTTTTGTCAGGGACAGATGGCTGGAAAATGTGGAGGCGTCACAAGAAAGAAAGAAAAGAAAAAACAACAAGAGGAGAAGAAGAATACTGAGGAGGAAAAAGTCTCCGATGTGATGAATGGATGATGAAAAAGCGGAGAAGGAAAAACTCTGGAGTGCAGGAGGATCTTCGCTCGCGGGGTGAAGTCGCTGCAGAGTGTGTGTTCGGAGTGTGTGTGTGTGTGTGCGAGCGGCAGTTTGACTAAGTTATCCCAGACGAAGGGAGTTCCTCTCTCTCTCTTTTCACCTCTTTTCCTCCCTCTCTCTCTCTCTGTGTTGAATGTGTTCCCTCGCTCACCAGTTGAATGGTTTTACCGGAGTGGGCTGGACTCTCTCTCTCTCTCCTCGCTCTCCTCTTTCTTTCCCTCCCTCTGCTTCTCTCTCCTCTCTCTCGCCCTGGCAGCCTCCTACCATAATTATACCTCCCTCCCTCCTCCCTCCATCCCTCTCTCTCTCTCTCCTCCAGTCTCCTCCCATCTCGCTCCGTGACTCATACCACTTCCAACTTTTACCTTCTCCCTCCCTCCCTCCCTCCCTCCTCCTTCTCTTTCTTTATTTATTTCTCCCCTCCCTCCGTTGGGCTGTTAATGGAGCAAAGCTGGGATTCCTTTATCCCTCCTCCCTCCTCCTCCCTCCTCCCACGGTCGGCTGTGAATGAGTTACGTGTTGAGGGGAAAACTCTTGGATGACTTGGACCTCGCCTGTGACTCCCCTGTCCATCTGTCTGACTGTCTATCAGTCAGTCTGTCTGTCGGACGGTCTGGATTTGTTTAGTCTGGTTGCTGTTCAGCTCCAGTCAACATGACATCATGGTCCATGACTGTGCGGTCTCGCCTTGTCGCGTTGTGGCGAAGCGGCGGCGGACTTTGGAATGAGCAGGAGGTTCCGGTGCAGGTCAACCAGATTCCTCTGGCTCGTTTCCTTTGCCTTTGTTTTCCCGACGTTACTCGGCTCTTTGTTTCTGTGATAAAATGTCCTACATGTCCCCCGTCAGCTGCCTCTTTCTCTTAAAGAGGAACCGAAATCAAACCGGAACCTTGAGCAGGTTCTCCTCCAGGAGTAAGACGACCTTCATCGCGCACAATGACTTAAAATGCAGCCTTGCATTAGTCTTTCTCAGCAGTCTCGTACGTGTGGACGTTTAAATGAGAGATTTTTCTTCTACAAACAATCTAACGTCATTATTTTTAGCAGCCTCTAACAAACACCATTACCCATAAGACCTTTGCAGGTTAAACATTGGTTGAACCCTTTATTTGTTCGTCCATTTTGAACATTTCTTTCAATAACTTTACTTATTTTCATGTTCATCAAACGCTTTGTATCTTCTGTTGAAACTTTGATGTGAGGGTCTGGACTTGAGAGTGAACCTCCACCCTCGACGCGTCGTCTGTCTTTTCTGCCAGTTGGTTTGAAATTACAGTTTATCTCGTCACGACTTTCCCTTTTTTCTGTCTTTCTTTCCATTTCTTTCTTGTTCGCTGGAATGTCCCGTCCACCGTCCCGCAGGTGGCGTCCTGTCATGCTGACTGAAGACAAAAACCTTCCAGGTCAGTGTGAGAAGCACGACCTTATTTGGTGGTTATCTTATCTTTGTGATCATCAGCCTATCATTATCCTGAAAATACCCCACCTACAAGCTTCTCTAGAAATGCATTACAATCTCACTTCATTTCCCATCAGCCCCCTCTTTCCTCCTGGACGACAGAGCATCACTGACACAGTTTGTCACTGTGGCTGTTCTTATTGAGGAACTATCCTCGGCGTCCACATCTTCAGCTGCATTGTGACGCTAAATGTCATATTCGGTGGTTTTCATAGAGGTTTAAGGTTATCGAGGTTTAAGAGCTTCAGGACGTCTTTAATGAGGATCTTAAGGCGTTTCTGGATTCTGTTCTGATGATTTGGGGATTTGGAGTTTCCACAATGTTGTGAATTTGGATGTTAAGGGTTCTAAAATGAGTCTGATGGAGTTCCAAGGCTCTGAGGAGTTTTATGTGAATTCTTGAGGAGGTTCTAACAAGCTGTCCAATGAAAGTTCTGGTGGGTTCTTGCTTGCCTGAAAAAAGGCCTCAAACTAAAGGGGGTCCTAAATTTAGAAAGGACATAATTCAAAAGGTGTTCTATAGGTGGTTAAATGGACTGGAAATGTATGAAGGGATGTAAGAGGTCATGAAAAGGGAAAAGGTGAGTTGAAGGTTCTCAGGTTCTCCAGTTGGTCTAAAAAGGTCTACTTGGGTTCTTATGGCTTCTAACTGGA